>NC_092134.1:125644430-125944430 GCF_043159975.1 Macaca nemestrina | reverse complement strand
GGCATTGAAACCACTGAAAATATTCACGACAGAGGAAACTGTATTTCCTAAAATTTCTCTACTGTCTGTTATTGGGATTAGACATAAGGCATTCCAGGGCTTTGCTCCCCTGTCCTTTAAGGAGATATTCTCTTTTTTCTAAGGAGGGCAGGTTGAGTTACTTACAGATCTTTTGTTTTGCTGGGTGAAGTATTCAAATTTAGGAGCAGAGCTGAGTTCTTTAGAAAAGAGATAACAGTCAAGTGCTGTCGTGAGGGATCTTCTTATTCTATTCTACATCTAGGCAGAATTAAGCCTTTTTTCTCAATAAATTTTAGGCCAACATTTAAAAGATATTGGTGTAAAATGGTGTCAAATCGTTAACCTACAGAGTGATTACATGTATTGGTGTCTCATTGAAGCCCTGGAACAATTCTGTTGAACAGAGATATTTAATTTAAAATTTTTTAATAGCCACATTAATTAAGTGAAGAGAAACAGGTGAAACAGTAATTATAATATATTTTATTTAATCTAATAAGTCTGCAGTGTATCATTTTAATGTGTAGTCAATATAAAAGTTATTGAGATTTATTACATTGTATTTTTTTGTGTCAGGTCCTCAAATCCCCATATGTGTTTTATACTCATAGCACACTTCAGTTTAAACTAGCCACATTTCAGGTGCTCAGCAGATACATATGGTGTGTAACTATCATATTGGACCATGAAGTGCAGCCCTAAACAAATCAGTAGAGTCAGTGACTCCCAGTTGGCATCATTGAGCTGGTCCTAAAAGGTCCTTTAACCAGAATTCTCTCTTTGGCCAGTGTGAAATTCCCAATGTTGATACCAATCTTTAAAAATCATTTTAAAGCACCACAATTACGAATGTGTTGAAGTATTTTTCTTCGGTAGTAATGCTTAGTTTAATGTGTGATTGCAAATGCTGTTCATTTGTGATATGGTTAGGCTTTGTGTCCCTGCCCAAATGTCATCTTGAATTGTAATCCCCATAATCCCCACATGTCAAAGGTGAGACCAGGTGGAGGTAATTGAATCATGAGGGCAGTTTCCCCCATGTTGTTCTCACAGTAATGAGGAAGTTCTCATGAGATCTGATGGTTTTATAAGGGGCTCTCCCTCCCTTCGCTCGGTACTTCTTCCTCCGGCCTTGTGAAGAAGGTGCCTCGCTTCCCCTTCACCTTCTGCCATGATTGTAAGTTTCCTGAGGCCTCCCCAGCCATGCTGAACTGTGAGTCAGTTAAACTTCTTTCCTTCTTTCCTAGGCTAAATGACCTAGTCTCAGGCAGTTCTTTATAGCATTATGAATGTGAACTAATACAGTAAATTGGTACCGAGGTAGCGGGACACTGCTATAAGGTTACCTGAAAATGTGGAAGCAACTTTGGAACTGGGTAACATGAAGAGGTTGGAACAGTTTGGAGGGCTCAGAAGACGACAGGAAGATGTGGGAAAGTTTGGAACTTCCTAGAGACTTGTTGAATGGTTTTGACCAGAATGCTGATAGTGATATGGACAAAGAAGTCCAGGCTGAAGTGGTCTCAGGTGGAGGTGAGGAACTTGCAGGGAACTGGAACAAAGGTCACTCTTGGTGTGCTTTGGCAAAGAGACTGGTGGCATTTTGCCCCTGCCCTAGAGATCTGTGGAACTTTGAACTTGAGAGAGGTGATTTAGGGTATTTGGCAGGATAAATTTCTAAGTAGAAAAGTGTTCAAGAGGTGACTTGGGTGCTCTTAAAAGCATTCAGATGTATGCCTTCACAAGGAGATGATTTGGAATTGGAACTTACATTTAAAAGGGAAGCAGAACATAAAAGTTTGGAAAATTTGCAGCCTGTCAATGTGATAGAAAAAACTCACTTTCTGAGGAGAAATTCAAGCCAGATGCAGAAATTTGCATAAGTAACAAGGAGCCAAATGTTAATCACCAAGGCAGTGGGGAAAATGTCTCCAGGGCATGTCAGAGATCTTCATGGCAGTCCCTCCCATCACAGGCCAAAGGTCTAGAAGGAAAAAATGGTTTTGTGGGCCAGGCCTAGGGCCTTGCTGCTTTGTATAGTCTCAGGACTTGGTGCCCTGCATCCCAGCCATGGCTAAAAGAGGCCAATGTACAGCTCAGGCCATTGCTTCAGAGAGTGCAAGCTCAAAGCCTTGGCGGCTTCCACATGGTTCCTCCAGGTGTACAGAAGTCAAGAACTGAGGTTTGGAAACCACCGCCTCGGTTTCAGAGGATGTATGGAATCGCCTGGATGTCCTGACAGAAGTTTACTGCAGAGGGTAGCCCTCATTGAGAACCTCTGCTAGGGCAATGTGGAAGGGAAATGTGGGGTTGGAGTCCCCATACAGAGTCCCCACTAGGGCACTGCCTAGTGGAGCTGTGAGAAGTGGGAGACCGTCCTCCAGACCCAAGAATGATATATCCACCAACAGCTTTCAGCATGGGCTTGGAAAAGCCACAGACACTCTATGCCAGCCCATGAAAGCAGCCAGGAGGGGTACTGTACCCTGCAAAGCCACAGGGGCAGAGCTGCCAAATACCATAGGAACCCACCTCTGCATCAGCGTGACCTTGATATGAGAGATGGAGTCAAAGGAGATCATTTTGTAGCTTTAAGATTTGACTGCCCTGCTGGATTTCAGACTTGCATGGGGCCTGTAGCCACTTCATTTTGGCCCATTTCTCCCATTTAGAACAATTGTATTTACAATGCTTGTATCTCAGTTGTTTCTAGGAAGTAACTAACTTGCTTTTGGTTTTACCAGCTTATAGGTGGGTGAGACTTGCCTTGTCTCAGATGAGACTTTGAACTTAGGCTTTTGGGTTAAAGCTGGAATGAATTAAGAATTTGGGGGACTGTTGAGAAGGCATGATTGGTTTTAAAATGTGAGAGGGACATGAGACTTGGGAAGGGCCAGGGGCAGAATGATATGGTTAGGCTTTGTATCCCCACCCAAATCTCATCTTGAATTGTAATCCCCATAATTCCCACATGTCAAGGAAGAGACCAGCTGGAGGTAATTGCATAATGGGTGTGGTTTTCCCTATGCTGTTCTTGTGACAGGAAGTTCTCATGAGATCTGATAGTTTTATAAGTTGCTCGTTACCCCTTCTCTTGGCACTTCTCCTTGTGCCTTTGTGAAGAAGGTGCCTAGCTTCCCTTTCATTCTCTGTCATGATTGTAAGTTTCCAGAGGCCTCCCCAGCCATGCTGAACTGTGAGTCAATTAAAACTCTTTCCTTGGCCGGGCGCGGTGGCTCAAGCCTGTAATCCCAGCACTTTGGGAGGCCGAGACGGGCGGATCACGAGGTCAGGAGATCGAGACCATCCTGGCTAACTCGGTGAAACCCCGTCTCTACTAAAAAATACAAAAAACTAGCCGGGCGAGGTGGCGGGCGCCTGTAGTCCCAGCTACTCGGGAGGCTGAGGCAGGAGAATGGCGTAAACCCGGGAGGCGGAGCTTGCAGTGAGCCGAGATCGCGCCACTGCACTCCAGCCTGGGTGACAGAGCCAGACTCCGTCTCAAAAAAAAAAAAAAAAACTCTTTCCTTTATAAATTACCCAGTCTTGGGCAGTTTGTGAAAACGGACTAATACAATTTGGTCAACCTTATCTATGGAGGGAAGTATCATCAATAGATAACTGTATCTATTTAACCAATGACGGGGTACATCTTGTTGATTACGGAGGAGGCCTGTATTATGGATGTCATATTTGGCAGCTAATGGGAAACCATGTCCAGAGAAGACTGGGAGCAGCTTTAAAATATAAGTTCAGGGAAAAGAGTAAAGGTACAAATTGATACATGTTTTGTCATTTGTCAGCTAATGATACTTTTCCTTGTAGTTACTTTTACTAGGCAGTTTTTCTTTTTTCCTCATTTCTCCCTCATGAACTCACTTGCTTTGTTCCTTTTGTTAAATTGAGATATAGTTTATGTACAATAAAGTGTACCCTTTAAAGTGGTTATGGTGAACCCCCTTCAAGCGTTTTTAGCATTCTCACAAAGTTATGCAGCCATCTCTTTGCCCCTTTTCTCACATGGGTAACCAATTATCCTTGGATCATGTAAGCATGTCTTTGTGGAATCATAGTCTCCAGATTTAGTGTTAGTATCACATTGGTATCTCCAAAGCAGCTTTGTGCATCCATATTTACTCTGGCGAGTGCTTCAACCATAACACTGGATCTTTATTATATTGCCCCAAACCAGAGCCCTTTGTTTTAATTATAAATCTTCTAGGGCTCCCTTAACATAACTCTCCTTCCTTGACAGCCATACTCAGAAAATGGGAGGGGAAGGGGAGAAGGGCAGCAATATTTTGGAGAACCCATATTTGAATTGTTCTCTATGTAGATATTTAAAAACATCCTCAGGAGAACTAATACAATATGAAAAGTTAGAGAAGTGGTCTTGTTTAATCTTTCAAACAACTGTAAAGTTTGGGGTTTTAACACATTTGAAAAAAATAAAGGGATTATTTAATTCAAGTGTTTACAAGTTGGGTGTAGTGGCTCATGCCTGTAATTCTAGCATTTTGAGACGCCGAGGTGGGCAGATTGCTTGAGCTCAGGAGTTGGAAACCAGACTGGACAACATGGTGAAACCCCATCTCTACAAAAAATACAAAAAAATTAGCTGGCCTGGTGATGTACACCTGTAGTCCCGGCTACTTGGAGGGCTGAGGCAAGAGGACCTCTTGAACCCAGGAGGTCAAGGCTGCAGTGAACCATGATTGCACCACTGCACTCCAGCCTGAGTGACAGAGTGAGACCCTGTCTCAAAAAAAAAAAAAAAAAAAAAAAAAAGATTAATCAGCTGAAACCCACTCTAAAATAGAAATTATGTACTTTGATTAGTAACTCATTTCCAGCATTACTACAGTTCTGAGGTTCATTTTGAACACCCTAAGTTTTAAAAGTGAAAGGTAACATCTGACTTATTGGCCATAACTCAAGGACTCTTGTTTCGATCAGGTGAGTCTACCACATATTTTGAAGGGTTTGTATAATTATGCAGAATCTTCTCCTCGTCAGTCACCAAGGATTATATAATCGGAGTCCCCACTTTGCATTCCACTTAAATCATACTGTTTTCCATTATTTTAAAAGTTGCAACTTTATTTTTATTGAGGGGAAGGCAACCGGAAGAAATGTGGTTATCATAAGATAGTCTTTCCCTTGGGGCATTGGAGATATTTTCCAACCCTAAAATTGTGATTTTTTTCTGACCGCCATTATGCTTGAACAAGTGTCATTGCTTAATTATCGTGTTCTATTGCATTGCTAACGTGATGGACTGGATGGACAGAGAATGACTCTATAGCTCACTATTCAGATTGGAAGAAAGCACTGGAAAGAGCAGGTGTTTGAATTTTTCAGTTTTCTTCTTATGCTTTTCTTTCTCTCTTTCTCTTTGCCCCCTTTCTCACATGGGTAGCTAATTATCCTTGGATCATGTAAGCATGTCTTTGTGGAATCATAGTCTCCAGATTTAGTATTAGCATCACATTGGTACCTCCAGAGGGGCTTTCTGCTTCCATATTTATTCTGGCCAGTGCTTCAGCCATAACACTGCGTCTTTATTATATTGCCTCAAATTATTTCCAAACCTATGTTGAACAAAAGAATACAACATTGAAGACTCTCTTAATTTGAGGGCTCATATCTTGGTATACCCTGTTTATTTTTTTTTTAAAGTGTCCCATCGCAGATTGCAAGTAAAAATTGTGTCAGAATTACCATTCAAAACTCTCTAACTTTAATCGGTAATTTCTTAGAGAGCGATAGAAAACATGGTGCTAATGAATAATGTACCCAGAAGCTCTTATTATAGGGTTGGCATGAATTCCACTTAATGACAAGCTTTCTCAAGCAGCAGTTGATTTAAAATCCTATTTTTCATTAGTAAAGTATAAAATGTTAATAATACCTTCCACTGTGCTGTTCTTTTGTAGCATAGTAGCATATATCTTCCCTGTTCACCATGGACTCTTTTAAAGATCTTACTAGTAACTTCCTATATCATAAATAAGATTTGTTCAAGAAATAAAAATGTGTGTTTTCCCATTGTTAGCTATATGTTTTTCTAATAATCACATCTGAAGCTTATTATACGGTAATAGCCTTAAGATATTATTTTTTTAAATGTACTACTTTGGTCTTAATACTAGTTTTTAATCTCTTCTTGTTTCTATGAAGTCTGAATGAGATTTTCAAAATTGAATAATAATTTGATCCGTTAATCTTTTGAAGCTAGTAATTTTATTTTCCTCTCTTTACAGTCTCTGAGGTTCGCAAATGAATAGAGCTTCATTACCGCAGTCTGCATTTAATAACCATTATCCATTATCTTGTAATTAAGACTCCCTGTAACGAATCATGAGGACAATGCAAAAATACATAGTACATTTCTTTAATGAACTGGAAAATGTTCATCTTGTTCTATTTAGTAATGAGTTGCTGAATAGTCATTAAATCCACTGGAGAATAGAGCTAGATGGATTTTGAAGACTGTCTTGAGTTTGTGGTTAATCTATTAGAATTAAAATTTCATCTTCTATTTTTATCAACAGCTGATTAGAAGTCATTCTGTTTGACCAAATTGATTAGAAGACCATATACAAGGGCAGCTGTTGTTTAATGAAAGTTTTTAATGAAACTGTACCATGGAGACTTGTAATTACAGGCCTTAGAAAAGCTTTGAGTTGCCTTAGACCACAAAAATAGTATTGTGCTAAAGATTTCAAATTAGGAAAATAAAAAAATATGATTTAATATGATAGTATAAATTTATTATTAATTTTAATTTCAACTAATCACAGTTGAATATTAGTCTACTTAATGTGTTTCTTTTGACTTTTTCAGTCCTTTCATCTCTTAGTTTAGTCATTTAGATGAAATTATGGGCACTGATGAAAGAACATTTATAGGGATAGCTATTGTAATTTGAGATATTTTCTCATAAGGTTTTTTTCCCCAAGCTGAGCAGAGGTAAGCTTGGCTAATGTTAGATTTACGTGAGCTCTGAAGAGAGTCTGTAGTGCTGTGTGGTGTTGGTAATTCAAAATGTAGCATTTATTTCTCTGAAGTAATTTTGTTTTAGCAGAAGGGCAAAGGAAGCAATATTAAAATGAGAAGTAAAACAAAAGTGTGTCCTACTTAGTCCCATTGGAAAATCCATTTTTCTTTTGACAGTAGTAAAGTACTAATGTACTTTCTAAAATATTTTGTGTAATTAAAGCTAGATCTTATTCCTCTCTTAAAAAATAGCCAGTGTCTGCATGCCTGAACTATTTTTAGTGTCTTGTGGTCTCTGGCTCTCAATTGTCCTTTCTCAACACATCCAATACAGACACTAAATTTAGCATCTTAAAACTAGTGTCAGACCTCACGTTACCTAAAGGACAGAGCCCAATGTCTGTAGGTTCAAAGCTGTCTATAATATTTTCCTAAGGGATATTTACAGTCACATCTTCTAAAATGTACATTCATATGTCTATGTATATGCCCATCCTCCCACCTCACCTCCAACACAGACTTCTTAGATGTATTCATTCATTATTGTTTGGTATGCCTTAAACTTTCTTTGCTTTTGGTGTTTCTTCTTATGGTGGTGGTCTTTCACGTGTGCCCTCTCATCTTTAAATTTTGTCTCTCCTTCAAGCCCTGTACCACATTCCTTCTGTTCCATGAAGCCTTCCCGTATTATTCTAGCTAAAGTTATTTCTCTGATCCTTTGTAATTCTTATTGATCATAATACTTACTGGGCATATGATATAGTTTGGATTTTTGTCCCGTCCAACTCACATGTGGAAATGTGATTCCCAATGTTAGAGGTGGGGCCTCATGGGAGGGGATTGGATCATGGGGGTGGATCCTTCATGAATGGCTTTAGCACCATCCATTTTGGTGATGAGTGAGTTCTTGCTCTGAGTTCACATGAGATCTGTTTTTTTAAAAGAGTGTGACACCTCCCTCCCTCTCACTCCCACTCTCACCATCTGACATGCCTGCTCTCTTTGCTTTCTGCTGCGATTGTAAGCTTCCTAGGACCCTCACTAGGAGCAGATCCCAGCACCACACTTCCTGTACAGTCTGTAGAATTGTGAGCCAATTAAACCTCTTTTCTTTATAAATTACCCAGTGTATTAGTCCACAGGCTGTAGAGGAAGCATGGCTGGGGAGGCCTCAGGAAACTTTTAGTCATGGTGGAAGGGGAAACAGGCATGTCTTAAATGACTGGAGCAGGAAGAAGAGAGAGTGGGGGAGGTGCTATACACTTTTAAACAACCAGATCTCACAGTAACTCACTATCACGAGAATAGCACCAAAGGGGAAATCTAGCCCCATGATCCAATCTCTTCCTACCAGAGACACCTGAACATTGGGGGGTTACAATTTGACATGAGATTTGGGCAGGGACACAGACTTAAACCATATCACTCAGCCTCAGATATTCCTTTGTAGCAATGCAAGAATGGACTAACACAGAAAACGGGTACCAGGAGTGGTGTGTTGCTATAAAGATAGCTGAAAATGTGGAAGCAGCTTTGGGACTGGGTAATGGAGAGGTTGGAAGAGTTTGGAGGGCTCAGAAAAAGACAGGAAGATAAGTTTGAAACTTATCAGAGACTGGTTAAATGGTGTGACAAAATGCTGGCAGAAATATGGACAGTGAATTCAAGGCTGAGGAGGTCTCAGATGGAAATGAAGAAGTTATTGGGAACTGGAATGAAGGTCACCCCTGTTATGTCCTAGTGAAGAACTTGGCTGCATTATGTTCATGCCCTAGGGATCTGTGGAAATTTGACTTTAAGGGTGATGAACTAGGGTATCTGGAGGAAGAAATTTCTAAGCAGCAAGGCATTCATGATGTGGCCTGGATACTTCTAACAGCCTACAGTCACATGCAGGAGCAAAGGAATGACTTACTGTGAAACCTTATATTTAAAAGGGAAGCAGAGTATAAAAGTTGGGAAAATTTGCAGCCTTCCCTGTGGTAGAGAAGGAATTCAAGCTATGGAGCAACCACTTGCTAGAGAGATTAGCTTGACTAAAAGGGAGCCAAGTGCTCATATATAAGACAGTGGGGAAAAGCCTTGAAGGCATTTCAGAGGTCTTCAAAGCAGCCCCTGCCATCACAGGCCCAGAGGCCTAGGAGGAAAGAATGGTTTTAGGGGACAGGCCCAGAGCTCCACTGCCTTGCACAGCCTCAGGATGCTGCCACCAGAATCCTGGAAGCTCTAGCTCCAGCCTCAACTGAAAGGACAACTGATACAGCTCAGGCTGCTGCTGTGGAGGGTACAAGCTGTAAGCCTTGCTGGCTTCCATGTGATGTTAAGCCAGGAGGTGCATGGAGTGCAAGAGTGAAGGGGGTCTGGCAGCTTCCATGCAGATTTCAGAGGATGTGTCAGAAAGACTGGGTACCCAGGCAGGAATTCTCTACTAAGGCAGTGCTGAAGGGAAATGTAGGGTGGGAGCCCACACACAGAGTCTCCACTGCAGCACTGTCTTAGTGGAATTGTGGGAAGGGGGCTGCCACTCTCCAAACCCAGAATGGTAGAGCCACCAGCAGCTTGCAACTACCACATGGAAAAGCCACAGGGCAGAGCTTTCTAAGGCCTTAGGAGCCCACCCCTTTCACCATTGTGCCCTGGATGCAGGACATGGAGTCAAAGGAGATTATTTTGGAGCTTTAAGATTTAATGACTGCCCTGCTGGGTTGGGGCTTGCATGGGGCCTGTAGCCCCTCCCTCTCTTTTTTGGCTGATTTCTCCCTTTGGGAATAGTAATGTTTACCCAGTGCCTGTGCCACTGTTGTATCTTGGAAGTAAATAACTTGGTTTTGATCTCACAGGCTCATAGGTGGAAGGAACTCATCTCCAGATAAGACTTTGGGCTTTAGACTTTGGCATTTTTGAGCTAAGACTGGAACAAGTTAAGACTTTGCAGAACTATTGACAGGGTATTATTGTGTTTTGCAATGTGGGAAGGACATGAGACTTGAGAGGCCAGATGCAGAATGATACAGTTTGGATGTTTGTCCCTTCCCAATCTCTTGTTAAAATGTAATCCCCAATATTGGAGGCAGGGCCTGATGGAAGGTGTTTGGATCATGGTAGTAGATCCCTCATGAATGTCTTAGCACCATCCCCTTGGTGATGAATGACTTCTCACAAGATCTAGTTGTTTAAAAAGAACGATCTCTCTCTCTTGCTCCTGCTCTTGCCATGTGACATGTGTGCTCCCTCTTTGTCTTCTGCCATGATCGTAGGCTTCCCAAGGGCCCTTACCAGGAGCCAGTCCTGATACCACACTTCTTGTACAGCCTGAGGAACTGTGAGCCAATTAAAGTTCTTTTCTTTATAAATTACCCAGCCTCTCAGGTATTCCTTTATAGCAATGCAAGAATGGACTAACACAGCATATGTTCAGAACAGCTTAAGTACCAGATATATTCTTATTTCCACCCACACCTAATCTCTAGACAATAAAGGCTTGGCTTGATACTTAAGGACTTCCAGTTTCAGCTTTAACATATAAAGAGCTTGGAAGTTGTCACTCCTGTCCTTAGAGCAAGAAAAAGCAGAATTAACTGAAAATTAGTGACTTTTCTCAGACCCATCAAAGACCTGAGGTCACAAGGTAGGATATTTTATAATGATGAGGGGGTCATTTCTCCAAGAAGACGTAACAATCCTAAATATGCATCTAACAATAGAGCATCCAAATATGGGGCAAAAATTTGATAGAACTGCAAAAAAGAAATAAACAAATCTACTATTGTAGCTGGAAACTTCAAAACTCCTCTTTTAGTCACTGATAGCCGAAGCAGGCAGAATAACAGCAAAGATATAGTTGACCTGAACAGCACTGTCACTCAATATGATCAAATTAACATTTATAGAAAACTTCATCCAACAACAGCAGAATACATATTCAAGTTCACATGGAACATTAACCAAGATAGACCACATTCTGGTCCATAAAACACACCTTAACAGATTTAAAAGTCTGAAAACCACACAAAGTATGTTATCAGACCACAATGGAACTAAACTAGAAATCAATAGCAGAGAGTTAGCTGAAAGATCCCCAAATGTTTGGAAATTAAACAACACACTCCTAAATAACATATGGGTCAAATAAGTCTCAAGAGAAATTTTAAAATACTTTGACCCAAATGAAAATAAAAATACACCACCAAAATTTGTAGGATGTTCCAAAAGCAGTGCTTAGAAAGAAATGTATGGCATTAGATGCATATATTAGAAAAGAATAATCTAAAGTCAGTATGTAAGCTTTCATCTTAGGAGGGTAGAAAAAGAAGAGCAATTTAAGCCTAAAGCAAACAGGAGAAATAGAAGGGAGAACAGAAATGATGAAATTGAAAACAAAAACAACAGAGAATTTTTTTTTTTTTTTTTAATATCCTAAAAGCTACTTTTTTTTTTTGGTTTGTTTTTTGTTTTTTGCCATAAGATTGGTAAACAGCTAGCTAGGCTAATCAAGATTAAAAGAGAAAAGACATAAATTACCCATATCAGAAATGAAAGAAGGGTCATCTCCTCTTCCCATGTATATTAAAAGGATAATAAAGGAGTGTATGAACAGCTTCATTTTCACAAATTTGATAACTTAGGTGAAATGGATCAATCCTCAAAAGACGTAAACAACCAAAACTCACAAGGAAAAATAGTCTGAATAGGTCTTTATCTATTAAAGAAATTATTTAAATTAAATTTAATTTCTTTTATAAAGCAATGAATGTGACTTTTACATAAATTATACATATATTTACACATTTATGTAAATATATAAAATATTTTAATTATATGATAAAAATTATTTAAAAATTTAACAGATTACTAAAAACTATTTATAACCTTCCAAAAGAAAGCACCAGCTCTAGATGGCTTCATTGGTGAATTCTGCCAAACATTTAAAGAAGATATAATACCAGTCTTCCACAATCTCTTCCAGAAAATAGAAGAGAAATAGAAAGGAGAAATAGAAATAGAAAGAATGAGTGAGACCATTACTCATTCTGTGAGACCATTACTCCAAAACCAGATAAAGATATTGCCAGAAAGTAAACCTATAGATGAACATCTTTAATGAACATAGATACAAAAATCCTTAACAAAATATTAGCAAAATGAGTCCAACAATGTATAAAAATAATTATATGCCACAACCAAGTGGGATTTATTCCAAGTATGCAAGTCTGGTTCTCAACATAATATAATCCGTATCAGTAAGCCAAAGAAGAAAACTCATATGATCATATCAATTGATACTGAAAAGGCATCTGACAAATTCCAACACCCATTTATAAGAAAGACTCAGCAAACTAGAAATAGAGGGAAATATCTTCAACTTAATAAAGAACATCTGCAAACAAACCTCAGCCAACATACTTGATATTAAGAAACTTCATGCTTTCCTGCTAAGATCCTTCTAAGGACAAGGCACGGATATTCTCTCTTACCACTGCTGTTCAACATTGTACTGGAAGTCCTAGCTAGACAAGAAAAGGAAATAAGATGTGTACAGATCAGGAAGTTTGGTGGGCTAATCATGAGTCCTGAAGATAGGTTGACATCCTAATCACTGAAACCTGTGAATGTTACCTTCTTTGGAAAAAAGAGCTATTGCAGGTGTGATTGATTTAAAGGTCTTGTGGTGAAATGATCATTCTGGATTATCCATATGGTCCCTAGATGGCATCATGACAAGTGTAAAAAGAAAGACACAGAGGGAGGTTAGACTTATAAACAAAAGGCTATATGAAGACAAAAGCAGAAATTGGAGTGATGCAGCTGAGAAATGGTGAAAGCCATTAGAAGAGGCAGGGACAGATTCTCCCTAGAGTCTCCACAGAGAGTATGGCTCTGCTGGCACTTTTATTTTGGACTTCAGGCCTCCAGAATGGTGAGAGAATGCATTTCTCTTGTTTTGAGCCACCAAGTTTGTGATCACTTCTTACAACAACCATAAGAAACGGGTATGAGAAGAAAGATATAAAACTGTCTTTGTTTACAAACAATATGATTGTAGAAAATCCCCCCAAATCAACAAACTCCTGAAATTGCTGAATGAGTTTTCCAAGGTTACACAATACAAGGTTAATATGCAAAATTCCATTGCCTTCCTGTCTACCAGCAATATACAGTTGGAATTTGAAATTTAGAAAACTATTTGCAAAAGCACCCGGTATCCATGGATTCCACATATTTACAGATATGTGTATATAAATGGGTTAATATGCACATATATTTCCCTGTGCAGGCAACTGAGAGAGCTAAAAACAAGAACACTAGAGCAGCAATGAGCACAACTAGCACCCATATAGTAGTTTCCAATACTATTCTGCAGTAAAAGGAGCCAGGGCTCATTGGAGAAATGACTTATACCAGGACTGGTGGAGAAACCACACAAGATAAGCCCTGAGCATCTTGTAGTCTCAGAAAGTAAGTGCTTAAAAGACAGAAAAATCCACATGATGCAAAGGGATACAGGAAGCAACTGAAAGAGCTCCCAGTGGCCAAAGCTGGAACTGTGTGTACAGTAAAGTAAATAAAGTAGTGTGGGATTATAACCCAAGTGTACAATAAATATCTTCAAGTCTATACTGATATTAAGTAAATTATTGTAAATTTTAAAGTGGAGAAGACACAAATCTTCCCATATAAAAAATTCCAGGCTGCAGGTTCCAAGATGGCTGAATAGGAACAGCTCCAGTCTACAGCTCCCAGTGTGAGCGACGCAGAAGATGGGTGATTTCTGCTTTTCCAAGTGAGGTACCAGGTTCATCTCACTGGGACTTGTCAGACAGTGGGTGCAGCCCATGGAGTGTGAGCTGAAGCGGGAAGGGGCATCACCTCACCCGGGAAGCGCAAAGGGTCAGAGAATTCCCTTTCCTAGCCAAGGGAAGCCATGACAGATGGTACCTGGAAAATCAGGACACTCCCACCATAATACTATGCTTTTCTAACAGTCTTAGCAAACGGCACACCAGGACGTTATATCCCATGCCTGGCTCAGAGAGTCCCACGCCTATGGAGCCTTGCTCACTGCTAGCACAGCAGTCGAAGATCGAACTGCAAGGCAGCAGCAAGGCTGGGGTGGGGGGCATCCACCATTGCTGAGGCTTGAGTAGGTAAACAAAGCGGCCAGGAAGCTCAAACTGGGTGGAGCCCACTGCAGCTCAGGGAGGCCCGCCTGCCTCTGTAGACTCTACCTCTGGGGGCAAGGCATAGCTGAACAAAAGGCAGCAGAAACTTCTGCAGACTTAAACATCCCTGTCTGACAGCTTTGAAGAGAATAGTGGTTCTCCCAGCATGGAGTTTGAAATCTGAGAACAGACAGACTGCCTTCTCAAGTGGGTCCCTGATCCTCGAGTAGCCTAACTGGGAGACACCTCCCATAGGGGCCGACTGACACCTCATACAGCCGGGTGCACTTCTGAGACGAAGCTTCCAGAAGAAGGATCAGGCAGCAACATTTGCTGTTTTGCAATATTTGCTGTTCTGCAGCCTCTGCTGGTGACACCCAGGCATACAGGGTCTGGAGTGGACCTCCAGCAAACTCCAACAGACCTGCAGCTGAGGGTCCTGACTGTTAGAAGGAAAACTAACAAACATAAAGGACATCCACACCAAAACCCTATCTCTAGGTCACCATCATCAAAGACCAAAGGTAGATAAAAACCACAAAGATGGGGAGAAAACACAGCAGAAAAAGCTGAAAATTCCAAAAATCAGAGTGCCTTTTCTCCTCCAAAGCAATGCAGCTCCTCGCCAGCAACAGAACAGCTGGATGGAGAATGACTTTGACGAGTTGACAGAAGTAGGCCTCAGAAGATCAGTAATGGCAAACTTCTTCGACCTAAAGGAGGATGTTTGAACCCAGAGCGAAGAAACTAAAAACCTTGAAAAAAGATCAGATGAATGGCTAACTAGAATAAACACCATAGAGAAGAACTTAAATGACCTGATGGAGCTGAAAGCCATGGCACGAGAACTGTGTGACACATGCACAAGCTTCAGTAGCCGATTCAATCAAGTGGAAGAAAGTGTATCAGTGATTGAAAATCAAAGGAATGAAATGAAGTGAGAAGAGAAGTTTAGAGAAGGAAGAGTAAAAAGAAACAAACAAAATCTTCAAGAAATATAGGACTATGTGAAAAGACCAAATCTACGTCTGATTGGTGTACCTGAAAGTGATGGGAAGAATGGAACCAAGTTGGAAAACACACTTCAGGATATTATCCAGAACTTCCCCAACCTAGTAAGGCAGGCCAACATTCAAATTCAGGAAATACAGAGAACGCCACAAAGTTGCTCAAGAAGAGCAACTCCAAGACACATAATTGTCAGATTCACCAAAGTTGAAATGAAGGAAAAATGTTAAGGGCAGCCAGAGAGAAAGGTCGGGTTACCCACAAAGGGAAGCCCATCAGACTAACAGCGGATGTCTCAGTAGAAATTCTACAAGCCAGAAGAGAGTGGGGGCCAATAGTCAACATTCTTAAAGTAAAGAATTTTCAACCCAGAATTTCATATCCAGCCAAACTAAGGTTCATAAGTGAAGGAGAAATAAAATTGTTTACAGACAAGCAAATGCTGAGAGATTTTGTCACCACCAGACCTGCCTTACAAGAGTTTCTGAAGGAAGCACTAAACATGGAAAGGAACAACTGGTACGAGCCACTGCAAAAACATGCCAAATAGTAAATACCATCAATGCTAGGAAGAAACTGTACCAACTAATGAGGAAAATAACCAGCTGACATCATAATGACAGTATCAAATTCACACATAACAATATTAACCTTAAATGTAAATGGGCTAAATACTCCAATTAAAAGACACAGACTGGCAAATTGGATAAAGAATCAAGACCCATCAGTGTGCTGTATTCAGGAGACCCATCTCATGTGCAGAGACAAACATAGGCTTAAAATAAAGGGATGGAGGAAGATCTACCAGGCAAATGGGGGGAAAAAAATAAGCAGGGCTTGCAATCCTAGTCTCTGATAAAACAGACTTTAAACAAACAAAGAACAAAAGAGACAAAGAAGGCCATTACATAATAATAAAGGGATCAATTCAACAAGAAGAGCTAACTATCCTAAATATATATGCACCCAATACAGGAGCACCCAGATTCATAAAGCAAGTCCTTAGAGACCTACAGAGAGACTTAGACTCCCATGCAATAACAATGGGAGTCTTTAACACCCCAGTGTCAACATTAGACAGATCAATGAGACAGAAGGTTAACAAGGATATCCAGGAATTGAACTCAGCTCTGCACCAAGCAGACCTAATAGACATCTACAGAACTCTCCACCCCAAATCAACAGAATATACATTTTTCTCAGCACCACATCGCACTTATTCCAAAATTGACCACATAGTTGGAAGTAAAGCACTCCTCAGCAAATGTAAAAGAGCAGAAACTATAACAAACTCTCTGCCAGACCACAGTGCAATCAAATTAGAACTCAGCATTAAGAAACTCACTCATAAGCGCACAACTACATGGAAACTGAACAACTTGCTCCTGAATGACTACTGGATACATAATGAAGTGAAGGCAGAAATAAACATGTTCTTTGAAACCAATGAGAACAAAGACACAACGTACCAGAATCTCTGGGACACATTTAAAGCAATGTGTAGAAGGAAATTTATAGCACTAAATGCCCACAAGAGAAAGCAGGAAAGAACTAAAATCGACATTAAAATTAAAAGTTCTTTTAATTTAACAGAAATTAAAAGAACCAGAGAAGCAAGAGCACACATATTCAAAAGCTAGCAAAAGGCAAGAAATAACTAAGATCAGAGCAGAGCTGAAGAAGATAGAGACACATAAAAACCCTTCAAAAAATCTGTGAATCCAGGAGCTGGTGTTTTGAAAAGATCAACAAAATTGATAGACCGCTAGCAAGATTAATAAAGAAGAAAAGAGAGAAGACTCAAATAGACACAATAAAAAACGATAAAGGGGATATCACCACCGATCCCACAGAAATACAAACTACCATCAGAGAATTTTGTAAACACCTCTATGCAAATAAAGTAGAAAATCTAGAAGAAATGGGTAAATTCCTGGACACATACACCTTCCCAAGACTAAGCCCAGAGAACGTTGAATCCCTGAATAGACCAATAACAGCCTGTGAAATTGAGGCAATAATTAATAGCCTACCAACCAAAAAATGTCCAGGACTAGACGGATTCACAGCCGAATTCTACCAGAGGTACGAGGAGGAGTTGGTACCATTCCTTCTAAAACTATTCCAATCAATAGAAAAAGAGCGAATCCTCCCTAACTCATTTTATGAGGCCGACATCATCCTGATACCAAAGCCTGGCAGAGACACAACAACAACAAAAAAGATAATTTTAGACCAATATCCCTGATGAACATTAATGCAAAAATCCTCAGTAAAATACTGGCAAACTGAATCCGGCAGCACTTCAAAAAGCTTATCCACCATGATCAAGTGGGCTTCATCCCTGGGATGCAAGGCTGGTTCAACATACACAAATCAATAAACATAATCCAGCATATAAACAGAACCCAAGACAAAAACCACATGATTATCTCAATAGATGCAGAAAAGGCCTTTGACAAAATTCAACAGCCCTTCGTGCTAAAAATTCTCAATAAATTAGGTATTGATGGGACATATCTTGAAGCAATAAGAGCTATTTATGACAAACCAACACCAATATCATACTGAATGGGCAAAAACTGGAAGCATTCCCTTTGAAAACTGGCACAAGACAGGGATGCCCTCTCTCACCACTCCTATTCAACATAGTGTTGGACACTCTGGCCAGGGCGTCAGGCAGGAGAAAGAAATAACTGGTATTCAATTAGGAAAAGAGGAAGTCAAATTGTCCCTGTTTGCAGTTGACATGATTGTATATTTAGAAAACCCCATCGTCTCAGCCCCAAATGTCCTTAAGCTGATAAGCAACTTCAGCAAAGTCTCAGGATACAAAATCAATGTGCAAAAATCACAAGCATTGTTATACACCAATAACAGACAAACAGAGATCCAAATCATGAGTGAACTCCCATTCACAGTTGTTTCAGAGAATAAAATACCTAAGAATCCAACTTACAAGGGATATATAGGACCCAAAAAAAGAGGACACAAACAAATGGAAGAACATTCCATGCTTATAGATGGGAAGAATCAATATTGTGAAAATGGCCATACTGCCCAAGGTAATTTATAGATCCAATGCCATCCCCATGAAGCTACCAATGACTTTCTTCACAGAGTTGGAAAAAACTACTTTAAAGTTCACATGGAACCAAAAAAGAGCCTGCATTGCCAAGGCAATCCTAAGCCAAAGAACAAAGCTGGAGGCATCATGCTACCTGACTTCAAACTATACTACAAGGCTACAGTAACCAAAACAGCATGGTACTGGTATCAAAACAGAGATATAGACCAATGGAACCGAACAGAGCCCTCAGAAATAATACCACACATCTACAACGATCTGATCTTCAACAAACCTGACAAAAACAAGCAATGGAGAAAGGATTCCTGGTTTATTAAATGTTGATGGGAAAACTGGCTAGCCATATGTAGAAAGCTGAAACTGGATCCCTTCCTTACACTTTATACAAAAATTAATTCAAAATGGATTAAAAACTTAAATGTTAGACCTAAAACCATAAAAACCCTGAAGAAAACCTAGGCAATTCCATTCAGGACATAGGCATGGGCAAGGACTTTATGACTAAAGCACCAAAAGCAATGGCAACAAAAGCCAAAATTGACAAATGGGATCTAATTAAACTAAAGAGCTTCTGCACAGCAAAAGAAACTACCATCAGAGTGAACAGGCAACCTACAGAATGGGAGAAAATTTTTGCAATTTACTCATCTGACAAAGGGCTGCAAAGAACTTAAACAAATTTACAAGAAAAAATTAAACAACCCCATCAAAAAGTGGGCAGACACTTCTCAGAAGAAGACATTTATGCAGCCAACAGACATATGAAAAAATGCTCATCATTACTGGTCATCAGAGAAATGCAAACCGAAACCACAAGGAGATACCATCACATACCAGTTAGAATGGTGATCATTAAAAAGTCAGGAAACAACAGGTGCTGGAGAGGATGTGGAGAAATAGGAACAGTTTTACACTGTTGGTGGGACTATAAACTAGTTCAACCATTGTGGAGGACAGTGTGGCGATTCCTCAAGGATTTAGAACTAGAAATACCATTTGACCCAGCCATCCCACTACTGGGTATATACTCAAAGGATTATAAATCATGCTACTATGGAGACACATGCACACGTATGTTTATTGCGGCACTATTCGCAATAGCAAAGACTTGGAACCAACTCAAATGTCCATCAGTGACAGACTGAATTAAGAAAATGTGGCACATGTACAGCGTGGAATACTATGCAGCCATAAAAAAGGATGAGTTCATGTTCTTTGTAGGGATGTGGATGAAGCTGGAAACCATTATTCTGAGCAAACTATCAGAAGGACAGAAAGCCAAACACCACATATTCTCACTCATTGGTGGGAATTGAACAATAAGAACACTTGGACACAGGGTGGGGAACATCACACACCAGGACCTGTCGTAGGGTGGGGTGTGGGGGGAGGGGGGAGGGATAACATTAGGAGAAATACCTAATGTAAATGACGAGTTTATGGGTGTAGCACACCCACATGGCACATGTATACATATGTAACAAATCTGCACACTGTGTACATGTACCCTAGAACTTAAAGTATCAAAAAAAACTTGCCCTGGAATCTCATACCTCAGCATAAAGCATAAAATTTCTATCCATCTTTATGTCAGAACAAAAGTTTGCATCAGCTGTTAATAACACCAGTGAAAAAATATGATTAATAATAATTGATTAAATTGTATCTCTGAAGGGTAAATGCACCTGATAGCAATAACTTAAGCATACCCTTAGAATGACCCTGTATGGCAGACACATCTGAATGTGTGTCCCAAGCTAGGGAGTTTGGGAGTGGCCAACCCAGAAATTATTCCTTGTTTATGAAGAACATCTGAGCCCCTGGCCTGAACCATGGAAGTGAAACACAGGCTGTACATGGGATTGAGGCCCTAAGTTTTGGGTTAAATGGTGAAGGTTGCCAGGTGGAGGTCATTAGGGGAAGGTCTTCAGTGAAAATGCTATATAAACTGCATGCTGTTTGCAAGTGGTTGTAGTGTTCCTGCGCTGCCCAGTGCCACTGGGCCATATGGTTATGTTGTCCAGCCCACCAACACTGGACTTTCTCTTCTGTGTGTAAGCCCTTAATAGAACCCCATATCTCCTTTGCTGAAAAAAAAAAATTCCAAGTAATTTATGTAGCCAAGCCCCCTCGAGGAGGTGGATTATGACTTCCCACTCCTTAAGTGTGGGATACCCATAATGACTTCTTTTCAAAGAGTACAGTATGAAAATGGGAAAAAAAGATAAGCTTTTCAGTGGAGAAACCGAGCCAACACTACCTCAGCCAAATGCTCATGGTCAGCACCAACAGTGGTAAATCATGGTGCTAGTATGTGCCCTTGACATCATGTGATGAACATAGCAGTTTCCCTCTGTGGTCTTCCCAAACCCATAACCTCAGCCCAGTGATGAGAAAAACATTTAACAAATCCCAATTGAGGGACATTCTGCAAAACACTTTGCGGAATGTAAAATGCTGACCAGTACTTTCAGAACTGTCAAGATCATCAAAATAAAATAAGAAGAAGCTAAGAAACTCTCACAGCCAAGAGGAATCTATGGAGACATGACAAATGTAGTATGCTAGATGGGATTGGTTATTGAGTCATGCTAAAGAAATCTAAATGAAGTGTGGACTTTGGTTAATAATATATCAGCATTGATTCCTTAATTGTTACAAAATGTACCGTAATTATGTAAGATAGCAATAATAGGGAAAACTGGGTATTGGGTATTTGGAAACTGTATTATTGCTGTAATTTTTCTGTATATTGAAATTTGTTCTAAAACTAAAAGATTATTTAAAAATAAACTATTTTGTTCTGAGCCAACAGTCCAGTTTTGTTACTGGGACTGAAATGAAACACAAAATTATTTTCCCTTCTTCGTTAGTCAGTTAAAGGTGGAAAATACTGTAGTTTTCTTTTTCTTGGTAGCTGTCTCCATCCATCTAGAAATTATTTATTGAGCTTCTCCTGTATGTCATGTTCTGAGGATACAGAATAATATAAGAAAGATGCAGCACCTGCCCCTAAACGTCCAGAAAAGGGCATCGACATGCAAATAATGTGTGGGCCACTGTAGCTACTGCTGGGTTACTGTTGCTGCTATAGTAGATCTTCTGCTTTGCTCTCCTTAATATATTAGACAGAGAGTCTCTACTCCGCCCTTCTGAAGGAGTTTGGCTCTTTTGATTAACTTCAGATGGTGTGGTTTTTAAGAGATCATGCCTTGTTTTTAGATCTCCAAAGGCAGCCTTGGTTTTTTTTTTTTTTTTTAATTATTATTTTTTTAGACGGAGTCTCACTCTGTTGCCCAGGCTGGAGTGCAGTAGTGCAATCTCGGCTCACTGCAACCTCTGCCTCCTGGGTTCAAGCAATTCTCCTGCCTCAGCCTCCCAAGCAGCTGGGACTACAGGCACCCGCCACCATGCCCAGCTAATTTTTTGTGTGTTTTTAGTAGAGACAAGGTTTCACTGTGTTGGCCAGGCTGGTCTTGAACTTCTGACGTTGTGATCTGTTAGCCTCGGCCCCGCAAAGTGCTGGGATTACAGTTGTGAGCCACCACGACCAGCCAGTAGCCTTGGTCTTCTGTCTTAATCTTCTCTTCCAATATGCTTAACATAATTTAGGTGATATCCATTATTATACCCAAAAGCCTTCTAGTGAATCAAAAGATGCCACATATTAGAAAAACACATCTTAATATCATTATGGATTCTTTGGGGATGTTTCCCTCACCTTCTTACATCTGTGTGTTGGCTTTAATCTCTTCTTTCTGATTGTCTTATTTCTGATGTTGGAGGCATCAGGCATCAGTTCTATAGTCTGTTCATCATGCATTTATTCATGAACTTAGTGTATGCCTGGCTCAAGGCCTTTACACTTTGTTTTCCTGCTTGTAATGCTGCATCCCCACATTTCCTTCATTCAGTCTGTATTTGGATTTCATTAGTTAGGGATGCTCTTATGATAACTCTTTAAATATAGCTGCCCGTCACCAACTCCACCACTCCCTGTCTCATTACATTGTATTACATTTCTCCATAGAACTTATCTCCACTTGACATTTGTTTCTTTCTTGTCTTTCTCGTCTAGAACACCTGCTCACAAAGGCAGGAACTTTTTGTTCATTGGTTGGTCTATTCCCAGCATCTTTAGCGCAGAGTATGGCACGTGGTAGTACTCAGTAAATATTTGTTGAGCAAATGCATGCATGGTAGTCATGTCTCCAATTTCTCCCAGGCAGCCTGCAGACCCAAAGAAATGAAGGCGTCCAGTGACCTGCTCTGATGCATTGGTGTCCATGGAATTTGTATAGATTGCAGTCCTACCTAAGTCCTTGCTTCATTTCTATTTGTGTAATAATTGACAGTTTTCAGAGTGCTTTCGCATAGATTGTCCCTTTTGATGCTTTGTGTAATCCTATGAAGCAAGTAGGAATTTCTTAGACGTATCGTACAAATGAGGAATTTGTAAGGGGATGGAATTTCAAAGGTAACTATGAGAGCCAGAGCTAGAAACCAGATCTGGTGACTTCTAGCTCATCTGGTGATTACACGGGGTTCACGTTTCATCTCCACCCGTGTCTACATTGGTTTTGAGGGCAAGGTCTTGAATTTTCTGTTTTTCTATTTTTCCATATGCCTTATATACAGTGTGCTGAATAAAGGTGTGTTTCTTTGGGCCTTTTGGCCACTTCAACTTTTATCTTTGATTTCGTTAATGGACTTTGGGAGGATCTTAGAGACTTGTTTTAGGTATGGTGCCACGGATTCCATAGGTTAGGGCCATGAATTTGCACACAAATCACCTAGGAATGTTGGTTATTAGATTCTGATTTAGTTGACCTGGTGTAGTGCCTGAGAGTATGCATATTTAACAGCCTCTGGTAATGCCCATGCTGCTGATACATCTTCCACACTGACTATTTCAGGGCCTTGTAACACGTGAAAGATGTATTCTTTGTTTGACTATCTGACTGTGTGAACCTAGGTAAGTTTATTGGAGACACTGTGATGGATTGTTTAGGCTAGATTACTTTGGTTAAAATCCTGCCTTTCCATTTACTGTGTGATCTCAGGTAAGTTACTTAACTTTTCTGAGACTCAATTTCCTCATTAAAAGTAGAGATCGTATTACTATGATCTCTATTTTTAGCTCATACAGGTATTGACTGAATTAATATTTGTAAAGCACCTAGATTCATAATGCATGGCACTCAATGAATCTTAACTACTGTGATCATTTCTTTGTCTCCTTGTATTATTCTGTTAAACTACATTAATAGGTTTAAGATACATTCGAAGGAAGGAAGTTGTTTAAGATATTTGCAAGGTATGAAATAGCATGGTGTCTTTTGTGGAAATGCTAATCTCGGAAGACAGTTCTTTCATTAATGAACAATGCAATAGAAATCAGCTAATGGTGATTTTTCTTGAGCTGTCACAACTGTATACTGTGTACTTTTCATTAAGCAGGAGCAAATTAGGAGAAAATGAGTAGGCACTCCAGTTTTGTAGTAAAATATTATGATGTATAATATTAAGCATAGGGCATAAAATTGTTTTTATTCATCTCAGTTATGTATTAAATGAACCAACTTGATTTTAATTGGCATTGTGGAAATACGGAGGCAAGAGTATCAGAGGTCCCTGAGAATATATTTGGTGCCTAATATAGTGATGGTAAGGGGGAAAAAGTATGAACATAATTATTTTAAAGGGAGATTTTGGTTCTAGGTTTTCCAATAATTAATGAAAAAAAACCATTGGATTTCTTCGGGAAAAAATTTACACAACTCATTTCTCCCACTGACTCAAAAGTGTAAAAAAAAAAAATCTTTAATTAACATGAATTTTTCTTATTTTTGTTTTAGGATCAGATTTTATTAAGACCTCTACTGGAAAAGAAACAGTAAATGCCACCTTCCCAGTAGCTATAGTAATGCTACGGGCCATTAGAGATTTCTTCTGGAAAACTGGAAACAAGGTATATTATTGCCAGCAAATCTTTCTTCAGAGTAAAGATAATGTTATTTATAATACTAGTTACAGCCACAATAACTGTCTTTATATGGAGAAGCTGTGAATGAATTACCTTTGTTAAGATAAATGTTTAATTTACCTTTCATTATAAAAGAACACATTGATGGAGCAAAATTGTGATTAACAGAAAGTGAGTTGTGAGTGTGGGAGTGAGTACGTGTGATCAAGATGTAAACTCACTTTATGTCCTTTTGTTAACCGAAGACAATTTTGTCACTGACAAGAGATTCCTAAATGGGTTCTTTAACGAACTGATTCTGCTGCAACACAGAGGCTTTCTCACAAGGCGTTGGCCAGTGAAAACAGGTTAATGCAGAAATTAAACTTCCTTGAGGAATGGAAAGAATTGCAGAGTAACATTTATTGAATGATAAGCTGTGGTGGCGATATGAAAAGTATGCAATATAATGGGAAATAATCTTTTCCTGTCATTATTGAAGGACACACATAAATTGGTTTTTCTGTTGGGAAACCCCCGGTCCAGAAAAACTTATTACTTTTAATAATATGAGGTGAAGAGAAAATTCTCGAGGAGATGAACTTATTAAACAAAATAATGAAATGCTGTGAAACAGCAGGGAAAAGGTAGCTAGACATTATATAGCTCTTGAATTAAATATCAATTTTTGCGTTTTATGGCAGTTGGATGTGCTCTTTGGAAGACTGTTAAGCTGAGGAGGGTGTATACTAGCTTTTGTCAGCTTTTCAAAAAATAATACATATTTTTTGAAACATATGAAGTTAACAGGAAAAATGCGTATGAGGTGCTTTTTTAAGAATGAGTTTGGATTTTCCTTTTCATCTCAAGTTACTTGTTTAGCTGCAAATTATCTCAAAGGATTTTTTTTTTACATGATTGGAGAGAAAGGTTGTGTGTGTGTGTGTGTGTGTGTGTGTGTTTAATGACACTTTCCCTTCCTGAGAGGCATCTTTTAAATCTAGTCTCTTGATTTCTGCCGAATAGAAACCCCAAAAAGACCTTTAATCCTTTGTCCATTGGATGTGATGACTTTATATGTAAGTGTAGCTTCAGTTTATTTTGGAATAGGTGATTTTTTTTTTTTTTAACACACTAGTTTATGAGAGGAAATAAACTCCTTCCAGAATTTTCACACTTAGAATAACTTCACATCTTAATTATGAATAGGATAAATATCATTGTGATCTACATGAGAAAGCTGACCCAACTCGAATAACCTCTACCTGGTAGGCTTTCTGCAGTTATCCAAATAAGTTAAAAGACTTTTTGTTTAAATAAGCTGTAAAAATTATAAATCTATCTTTGGTCCTCAGTTGAAACTACCACCACTCATTTGATTGTGATTCTCATTCTTAGCCAAAGAACATCAAACCACATGTGAAACTTTTCATACTTATAGATGCCTGGGCCCCCATCCCTGATGGTTTTGGGTCTGGCGTAGTCCTCAGGCATCTGTTTGCATTAAGTTCCATTGCCAGGGTTCAAACTTGCCACTGGGGACCCAATCCAGTTTTGTTCTCAAGAAACATTTATTGGGTAGTTAACCATTTGCGATGTTAACCTGTGTTAAATGCTGGAATGGAAAAATGAGTACGTCCCTTCTCAGGAGAGCTCTTAGACAACAAGCAAAGAATGTCAATGAAATTTTTAAGTGCTCGGTGTTCCAGGCCAGAGTACAGAGGGAGGGACACTTTGCTGTCTTTCAGTCCTTTCTTTTTAATTGTATTGATTCTTTCCCTCGGTAATAAATAAGTCCATCCTAGTTTTATTAAGACAAAGACAGGCACAGGCCAAATTGTATTCATTTAATCATATTTGATTTCAAACAAAGAGGCTCTGTGTATGTGTTTGCAAATCAGGTGCAGCCTTTTGGGTTGTTGACAAGTTGCTCGCGCGGCCCTTAGACTCTAAAGTTTCTACGTCGTTGATTTAAGGGTGTTTTCAAATGAGATAGGCCACCTTCCAGACCATGATTAGTATCACTCCTGAGAAGCAGAGGTTTAATATTTCATAACTGATTTCATTGCAGATTTATGTTTTCCATATTCTTTCTCTTAAAAAAAAAAAAGGATAAACTTATGTTAGAACCTCTCTGGAAACAGACAGGCTGACACAAACTGAACTGTATAGAAAATCTATAAGAAGCACTGCCTAATTGACAAAAATGCTCCTATGATTAACATGTATGCTAATATCAACTAATTGATTTTTTTGGCTTCTTCTCAACAAATAACCTCATCCTACTTAACCCGCCTACTACCTTACAGAGTCATAGCTTGGGCTCCAGAGTAACAGCAGATACCTTTGGAATCCCTGCACTGCTACTGCTTAGTTGTGTGATGTTGTGTAATTGAGGCAGGGAAACCAGTTAAAAGACTTTAACTGATACTTCCTGTGAGAACTGATAAGTGAGAGTATAGCAGAAAGTGTGCATATGGGGGGTAAGGAAAGTAAGGAGGTAGAATTGGCAGGACTTAAATATTGGGTGTGGTGTGGCCAGGGAATGGTGGAGTTTGGGTTAAACTAGAAGGTTTCCTGCTTGGGTAGATAATAGACTATATTCATTTAATGTCTCCCTTCTCTAGCATTCTGTTAGCAGTCATCTGCTGGGGCAACCAGTCATAGCCCTGAGTGGTAAAATGTGAGAGATTTAGTATTCAGGCTCTGAGGTGTTGTTCTGACCACTAATATCTGTAGATTCCCGACTGTACTGCATAGCCAGGTTCCCGAAACATGTAAGTTTTATTATATATCAGAGTTTTATTATATATGGAACATATCTTTCATTTCCTAATGGATACAGGGACATCATTTACGAATATCAGATATTGACTGAATTGGGCTGTGTCATGGTCCACCCTTAAAGACTACTGGAGTATGAGGAGCCCCCCATGGTGTTTTCCTACTGCTCTTATGTAACTGGTCTGCCAGCTTTTTAGAGCTGTGTGTGCCTGCAACTTAGAAAAAAAAATCCCTGCAGTTAAATTGATTAAAACAACTGTCAACTTTCCTTGCTGTATTGCTGCCAGTTTGGTTAGGGTAACCTTGCAGCCTTGCTGATTCTGTCCTTTGATTTTAAATGCGTGTGTCTTTTGAACCTCAAGATGAAGGCTGAGAAGTGACTCTACAGGCTTACTTGTAGAAATGTAGAATGAATGGGCTTTTATAATCTGTTTTCCTATGTATTGACACCTTCCTTGTTTATTCCAGGTTCACAGCTATAGTCTAGATGGTTGAGGTTTATGACTTTCCAATAAGTGAAATGTTAATGAGTGTTACTAACCCTCAGTAGTATCTCTTCAGAAGCAGTGACATTCTTCCAAAAATCTTGGGAAAGTTTTTCTGTAGTGTGAATGGGCATGAGTCACTGATCTAAGCCCTTTCACTGGATGAAGTGAAAAGATTTTTTTTTTTCAACAAAATAAACATATTATTATTTTTAAAAGAAATCCAGTAACAATAAAGGTTGTTCTATTCTCTGCCTTCCCATTTAGATAGGCTTTAAACCAGCAGGAGGCATCCGCAGTGCAAAGGATTCCCTTGCTTGGCTCTCTCTTGTAAAGGAGGAGCTTGGAGATGAGTGGCTGAAGCCAGAACTCTTTCGTATAGGTGCCAGTACTCTGCTCTCGGACATCGAGAGGCAGGTGAGTAATAATCCCTGTCTTTGGAATAAATTGACACGTGTTTTTGAGAAAGGAATTGAAAAGTCCAATTGAGAACTGGAGATAAAAACTCATCTGATGGACCTCATCCTACCCAATCCTCTACCTTTTCTTCCAAGCAAACCTCCATCACAAGTGAGTAGGGTGGAGATTCTGCTGAAGCGCATACTAGTGAGGCTTTAAAATGAAATGTTCATTAAAACTATTCATTATTATTTGATAGTATAACTATTAAGTGATGTGTATAATTATAGAATGATTGTTAATTAAACTCTGCTTTTCCTCACAGATTTACCATCATGTGACTGGAAGATACGCAGCTTATCATGATCTTCCAATGTCTTAAATTAGTCACCACTTCCAGAAAAGTTCTTTAGGACAACACTTAAAAATTATTTTTGTACACAATTGCTAAAATTATTTAATTAAAACATTGGGTAATAGGTAACTGGCATTCCTCTCCTTAAAATTTCTACCGAGCTTAAAGAATGGAATGGAAAAACCAAACTCATCCACATGTGGTACTCGTTTCAGGCACATCTGAAATGATCTTAATTACTAGAAGATCTGCACTATTAACTTTGTGAAGGGTTTCTCCTAAAAACCCTTAAGTAAAATGTTAATGGTAGCTTTGACAACATCAAATTCTAAGGTGGAAAAAAACAGTATTAAACTGCCCAAGCAGTGTGCCCTAGCAAAGGAAAATGCAACATTCCGCAAGTGCTGCTGTAACGACTTCAGGAGTCACTGATTCAGCACTAATTTCCTGCCGTGAAAACTCATCTTTCATTTTCGCAATGGATATGTGCTTTTATTAATTGTCGTGCTGATGAACTTTCTGGCATTGTTATATACAACTATGAATATCATTAAAGTTTTTTAAATAATAAAGTTCCTATAGTTTATTTTTTTAAAAAAAACTTAAAAGTATTACAATACATAATGAAAAAGTAATACGTGAAACATAAAAAGAGATTTGATTAGTGAGTCTCTGAATCTCTCTAGTTGATTCCTTGGGTATGTATCTGTAAAACACCCTAGTACATTATTAATGAATGCAACTTATGTATGTGTTCTGAAACTCTTCAAATTTTCTGGTATAGTGAATGGAGGAAAACAGTTGATATTAACAGTACTTGCTATGTAATAAGCTTTACATGTATCAATTTATTTAACTCTGATTTAATCCTCATAATTGTAAGGCAAATACAGTAAGGGGTTTGATCCTTATAGCAGTAAGTACTGATGTAATCATCCTTTTATACAGACAGGGGACTGAGGAACAAAGAATTTAAGCAACATGCCAAAGGTTGCTCAAAATTAGCAGAGTTAAAAATCAAGCCCAAGCAGACAGGCGGGCTCCCAAGTGCGTGCAGTCACCCCCAGGTCTCCCTTTCCCTCGATACACATAGTCAGGTGTACATAAACAGAGCTCCCATCAGCTGAGGGGACGGTAATCTGCCTCGTGCTGGCTGGTTTTTCTGCTGTCTGTCTGTCCCAGCCTCGCTCTTCTGGAGATTCTGCTTGCTAGCACCTCTACCTCGTTACAGAATGTGTTTCTTTAAATGGTGATTTTCATCAGGAGAGTCTTTTTCTTCCCTGAATGGCTCTCCAGTTGCTCATAAGCAAAAACCTGGACTGGAAGTCAGTTTTGGTTTCATCTTCTCACCTGCTGAATTCTAGCCTGAACTCTCCCTCTTTGACTCCTTGGTCCAGTCAGTTCACATCTCTTGACTTCAGTTTCTTCATCTGTAAAGAAGGAAGGGGAACATCACACACCGGGGCCTATATTGGGGAGGGGGGAGGGGGGAGGGATTGCATTGGGAGTTATACCTGATGTAATTGACGAGTTGATGGGTGCAGCACACCAACAAGGCACAAGTATACATATGTAACAAACCTGCACGTTATGCACATGTACCCTACAACTTAAAGTATAATAATAATAAATAAATTAAAAAAAAAAAAAAAAGAAAATGGGTTGGGGCAGATGATGTCAAAGTTCTTTCAGACCTAAAATTATATTACCCTAAGGATAATTAGAACAAATTCAAGACAATGTTTTATGGCTAAAAAGAGAAAACACTTTTGTACCAATCTAAATTAGAATTTGCCTCGCGGGAGACAATTTAGCAAATCCCTCAGAGCACCTCTCTTAACTGTAAATGAAATGACTAAAATAAGAATAGAAAAGAAATTCTGTTTTTCCCCATTGCCTTAGCAGGATGCCAACTTTTGACTTGTGCCTTTGGATATGGTCAGTGGCTCCGAACGCGTATTCAGCCTCATAATATGCTAGCCCAGGTGCCCACCAGTGCAATGGCCGGTCACCTTTGGAGAAGAAACATTACAGAAAAATAATTACAGTCTATCATCTTTGAAGCTATTCCAATTTCACAGGGGGTTCTGTTTTCTTCCCATTAAACCCAGCTGGTCATTTTAGTTGATCAAGTGAACAGGCATCATTATCTTCAATTTTAATTTATATGAGGCATCCACTGAAATTGACCTCTGTGGACAATTACAGATTCACATAGGAAATTAAGATTAGTGAGTCCCTCAGACCTATTAGAGGCTGATGAGCATGGCCTGATCTAAAGGTAAGTAATGTTATATTTGGGGGGAAATTTTATTCCAAGGACTGTGGGACTGTTCATCTGGGAATGTCTGCCCATCCTTACCTGGCTCTTGAAATCAAATGTAACACAGATGACTTTAATAGGAACACCCTCATTAATGTTGATTGCTTTGAAAACGTAAGAGGAAGAGGTCATTTCTGAGGTGACTATGATTTACTACAAGCTGATGTGTGTACTTCAGAACATTGGGATCAGATGCTTTATACAATCAGAAAATGACCTTCTGTGTTCTGTGTTTAAAGCTTCTAAGTTAATAAAAGCACCCTGCCCTGTTGCAATTGTTCAGTAAGAATATTAGGCTTTAAAGTTATTTTTGAAACAATCAGTCATAACGTGGGAGCATAAAGAGACTTTAGAGAACATATAGTTCAACACTTTTTTTTTTTTTACATTGAGAAACGAAACAGATTGGAGAAGTCACTTGTGTAAGACCACATAGAATGTCAGAGCTGATGCCAGAACGTACATCCCCACCACATGACGAATTATTTTACAACACATACCCTAGTCTTTGGAACTGAACATTTCTCGCTTGTTTACGCACCCTGCTCTATCTAATCATGTTTGTCACCATGTAAACTTAAGACTTACAAGAGATTCACCTTTGCCTCTTGGAGTCTTCGAAATGGTGTTTTAGAGACCAACCTTCTCAATCTATACCAAGTGATAGTGTGATAGCATGGTTGATTTCATCTGTTAGAATCTCAGAATTTTGGATGACCTCTAAAATTGGTGACCAAAAAAATTTGGATGATTTTTTTTAAGGGTTGAATGTTACTTTATTTTAAGGAAGAAAAAAACGTGTTATGGGGGCTTGTTTGGATTCTAATTTGTATACACATGGAGAGGAAATGACATGTTGTCACAAAACAGTTTTATAATTAAAGTATTCTTGCCCCATTCTGGATTATTTCAACACTGATGAGAAATTCAGACAAATTGGTTCACATGAAAAATAGTTTGTAGAGACCTGTGGTAGCAGTGGGAACTGTTACAGATATCTGGAAGTGCATCCTCCCAACAACATAACACAGTCTCCATCCTGATTGAGCAGAACAGTTTGCTATGTCATACATACATGTCTTACAGAAACCAAATCTGTTTCTTTGGAAAAATTAACTTACACTTCTAGTACAGAGAGAAACCAATATTAATTTTTCTTCCATCTACCTGATACTGTACACATCATAAATAGGGCCACGGTGCAGAGGTATAAAGAAGCAGAAAGAATTTGAATAGATCTTACCTTCCAAGACAGTGAAATGTTATGCCCATTTTGGCGCTAGGAAAAAGGTATGAGGTGAAATCAATTTCTACCTTTATTTTTCTGATCACACTCAGGGGCTTTGCCTCCCAAAGAAAATATGTATTTTACAACCAGCACCAAATGATCCTTTTTAGAAATGACCACAGGTAACATCTGGCTGATACATCAAATATGTAGTAAAAATAATCATTTTTAATTAACTAAAACCTGCTCAGGAGAGAGTCAGAGGAATATCCATCTGGTCAATTCACAATAGGACAGATGAGGATCAGGATGTTTAATGCAATATACGTGAAATACTTAGTGACCTTACAATGAACTAAAACTTTTTATTGGGAAAAAGAACACAGATGAGGAGGAAGAACTGGAATATCTAGAAAGGACAGACCTGAAATTTGATACTTTTAGAAGTACATCTTGTAAAACAGGTAGAATATAAGAAACCTAGGTCGCATGGCATTAGTTTCTATTGTCCAATGACAGGGAATATTTTCAATTCATTTGAACAATAAAATAAGTTTATTCTTTATTCTGGAGATTGGTAAAGAGTTTTAAAAAGCGATAAGTACCTTATAAGAAGTGATTATAAGTAAAGCTTAAAGGAACTGGGATTATTTAGCCTGAAGAGAAGATTAAAGGGTTCTTAATGTCTGACAATCCCAGGAAAAGTTACTTCTATATTAGACTTTAGGAACACGTCCTATATCTCCTCTGTAGAAGAAGAAATGAAATTTATGCTACACGTGAAGTTAAGTTCTAGGTAAGGACTCCCTGAATGGACTAGAATGTGTTATTAAGAAGGTACATCTTACTATTCTCAGTAGTAGACTTGTCTTTGTGTTTGATGGTTTAGTTGTGCTGCCAAAAAAAGTGTTTCTCAAATGGAATCACTGGAAGAATTATATGAAACAAGTCTCATCTCTACCCCCAGAATTTCCAATTCAATAAGTTAGCTGTAGAGCCTGAGAATTTGTATTTCCAACAAGTGCCCAGCTGATGCTGATGCTGTGCTCTGGGAACCACACTTTGGGAACCACTACATTAGAAATCTTTGCACTCAATACCTGGATTCCAAATTAAATGTGTCTATTAAGCAGTAAAATTCACCAGCTGCAGCACTTCTTTATCATGAAGCTCTAAGATGAATGTGTATATTTTGCTGCTTTTCATAGCCAAGAACAGGAGAGGGGACAATGGAAATGACATTATCCCTTAATCCTTTCACACTAGGCAATGAACTTGATTTCACTTTGGGCTTAAAAGCAAGCTTTGGAGCCTAGAATAAATTAGATGAATTTAGAATCATTGTCCATAAAATCTCCAAAGGATTTTAGCAAGCCAAGATTGTAAGATTCAGCTGTATTTGATTCTACCAGTCTGGAATGCTATAATTTTTGGTGATTTATATATAATGTACTTTAAAACCAAGACATATTTTAACAGAGCCCATTCTTTAACTTACATTTAGAATAGATAAGATGTTCTAGGGAATGGTATGTTTCACAGATACTTGGCTTATTTTGAAGGTACTGTGTATATGGTCTCTAGAGCAAATGAAAATGTTAGTTCCTTGGTCTTTTCCACATAAAAGGATGTTTTAAATTTGTTTTTTGCTTTGTTAAGTGTTTGCTTTGCCAGTACTATAATGCACTTAGGCACAGTTCTTAATCGTAAGCAACATAACTCTACCTAGTTTAAGCAAAAAAAGATACTTATTCTTAAAGCATGCTGTCTTACAGAATATCCAGGATGGCCAGATAGTGGAGAGTTTTATTAGGCCATTCTTGTATCGCTATAAAGAAATCCCTGGGACTGGGTAATTTATAAAGAAAAGAGGTTTAATTGGCTCATGGTTCTGCAGGCTTTATAGGAAGCATAGTGCTGGCATCTGCTCAGCTTCAGGGAGGCCTCAGGAAACTTACAATCATGTCAGAAGGTGAAGAGAAAGCAGGCACATCACATGGTGAAAATAGGAGCAAGAGGTGGAATGGGGAGGTGCCACACACTTTTAAATGACCAGCTCTTGAGAGAATTCACTATGGCAAAGACAGCACCAAGCCATGAGGGATCTGTCCTGATGGCCCAACCACTCCACTAGGTCCTGCATTCAGCATTGGGGATTACAGTTCAACATGAGATTTGGGCAGGGACAAATATCCAAACTACATCAGAAATAGAGGCAGCTAGGTAAGAATAATGCTCAAACCACTCTTTAGAACTGCTCTTAATCACTTCTTGGCCTTTTGGCTAAGATCAAGTGTAGACCTGATGGTACTGCCTCATTGGTACGTCTCAGGGCACTTGATACCAGAACCCCCGCCTTTGCCTTCCTTGAAAGTTGGGTTTATCACAGTGGCCAGAGATGAATTCCTCATGTTGATCTCTTGAGTATCAAGTTCCCGTCTGGTTATGTCTGATTGTTACAGTGCTGGCCACATCCCTGTACCTTAGCTGCACAAAAAGCTGAGAAAGCAAGTTTTGGCTGCCTTCTTGGGGAACAGGGCATATCGTGTTCAAAAGGTAGTGGACGGTCAAGTGTCACAGTTGTCAACTACAATATAACAAGGTGGCACTGGAGAGACAGTTAATGCTTTGTGTTAAGAAAGAACATGTTGCCCCTCTACTGTATTTCCATTTTCAGTTAGTCTCTAAAGCTGAACACTGCAAAGTTGCCCCTTGTTTCTTGGTCCCATGTAATAGGTCCAGAGAAGTCCTATGGAGTCCTTTTGTTTAAAGAAAATTGCACTCTCACCAGCAATATATGACAATGCCCTTTCCTCCAAATACGTATGCTTCTGTTTATTTAGACAGCTATTGACTTCCTACTGAGAGCATGATGAAATTCTTTCTACTTTCTTTCCCTTATCTTCCTTCCAAACTCATCTGATTTTTGATGTCAGATAGCTTTTATAACATATTCTTGAGGCTTGGAAATATACTTATAGCTCTATTACATGATTTATCAGCTTTAATAATAATATTCTGTTCTCTACAGATGAGAAAATCAGCATACCTACCCACCACCTTGTCCTCTTCTTCAAACTTTTGCTATATACTACATCATTAGAGTTTATAACATCTAAATTCTGTTCTGTGACCATAATCTCCACAATTGTTTTTGTCTTAGTTGCAAAGTTAAATGCAGTCAACACTCATATTCTTTTCAAAGTTTGGCCTCTAGTAGTTTCCTGAAGAAGGGCTTTGGGACTACATTCCCTGAGTTTTTGCAAGTTCAAAAATTTTATTTTCTTTACACTTTAGTGATTATTTGGCCATGTACAGTTCTTGGATCACACACTTTATTTCGTTGAGGACCTTGTATTATTGCCCCAGTGTCTGCTAGCATTGAACACTGCTGTACATAGTAACAGCCTGACTTAAACTTTTGCCTCAGTCCAACAACAGATTTTTCTTTCAATGCCAGTAACCTTAATAAAACAAGATTCAAGGCTGAATGTTTTGTATCAGTTTTTCCTGGGGTTCAGTGTACCCTCTTAGTCTACAGATCCAAAACATATTTCTAGAAAGTTACTTTGAAGTATATCTTTAACAGTTTTCCTTTTTATTACTATTTTTTAACTTTTCTTCAAGATGCCAGTTATTGCACATGTGTCCTGTCTAGCTATTGCTTTCTCTAGTTCTGGGTTTTTTTTTTTTTCCTACTTCATTTCATACTATTTTCTATTCCTGTCATCCTTTTTTCTTGCAGTGTTTTCAGCACAGTCTGGTTGCTTTCAGTGAAATGTTTGTTTTCTGAGCTCTACCAAATTATATTTCATTTTCTATTGTCTGGAATTATCGTCCCTGAGCTCTTGTATATTTGATATGAACTCTTGTTTTATAGATACGGTAGCTTTGTTTCAGTTGTTTGTTTGTTTTTAAGACTTTGGCAATATGTTTGCCCCACATTTTCATCTACTTTATGGAAACATTTTTCTTGGTGAATATTCTTTGTCTTCTATTTCCCCCGCTATTTGTTTTCTCTTATTTTCTTGGATTAGTTTTGCATAGATGCTCATTTTTTAATGAGATAAGTTTTTTCTGGACCAGGTACTGGCAAGAGGTTTGTGTGGAATAAATGCTACATCTGTCCATGTTCTAGGCTGGCAGGAATTCTTATTGTTCACAGACACATACATTCTTTATGACACAGGATTATGTATTTGAGTGAATTATTTTGGCCTTAACTGTCCCTCACCACCAGAGATTAGCAGCTTTAGGGCTATTCACAATGCATTTCTTTTCTCTGATTCTGCCTCAATAACAGGCTGCTTCCTACAGATATGGAGTTGTCATATGCTTTCTCTGTTAGCTCCACCTCTCTCGTTTCTCTTCAATGCCAGATTGGGTGCAGGGAAACCTGCTGTCAGCCCATGCACCTATCCCCATTGATTTATAGAAGTTCTAGGCTTGTCTTCCTGGAGGATGCCACCTGTTTTGATACGCTGCTTTTGCCTGAAGCCAAGGAGTTGGAATTTGTATACATGTTACATTTGAATAGGAAGATTTATGTTTGGAATGCATACAAATTCTGATTCACATTGAAACAGTAGTAGACACAACAGCAACTTTAAAACTAAAGTGCTAAGAAATGGGGATGTTAAGTGGCAGTTCCTGAGACATCTGTTGTTATTCTGTATTTCTCCCTCAGATAAAACTTGTACCCATTGAAATGTGGAGGGGAATAATTAATAAAATTGGATCCGGAAAGTGCCTGACGTGTAGAAACTGAAAAGTTCTAGTTAGTCTTTCTATCACCATGATGAGATACTACAGAAAAATTGTTAACACAAATGTAATTTTTTAATGAGTATAAGCATGCTTTTTCTGCTTTAGTTTTACCTCCTGGGCATCTTTTAAGCTCATCACTGAGCAACATCAGAAAAGAAGATTTAAACCCAGAAGCCATCTCTCACTTTTCTGACTTAACTTTAACAACTGGTATAGAAACCAGTTGTAGAACATTCTTTGTATCGTTCTTATAAAATGATTGCCTTGTGTCTCTTTCTGATTCCCCTTCTATGGCAGGAAGGTTGCAAGGCCAGGGGGAAGTGGAGAGTGAGAGGAGTCTACGTTAAGTAGTTCTTATAAAGCAGAACTGGCAAAGGGGCTCTAACCTGGAGCTTTGCAAGTCTGGAACTCAAGAGTGAAGAGAAATCTGAATCAATAAGGGGCTCTAAATGTGTCAAAAAAGGCACAAGCTTGGGGTGAGTATAGGGAGCCAGGATTTAGGAGATTGCAGAAGAAGGAATTAGGGGCCAGTGGCAAACAAGTCAGGCAGTGGTGGCCAAGAACAGAAGTCTGGTTGGCCTGTGTATCCTTCCTTCATCATGATGGCACACTAGGCCCAGAACTTGTAAATGGACAGGGACAGAGCAGATAGTCTTGTGCTAAGTTTATTTCTCTACATTGCTTTTCTGCCCACCTTGAGTGGGAGCTCTTTGAGGGGTAAGCCTGTTGTAACCAGCTTTAAACTCCTTAAAGCATCCAGCCAAATATCTTAGAGAGTAAGTCCTCCAAATGTATTTGTCAAGCAGATTTAAAAGGTAATTATCATTTGGGATTAATACAGGGAAGATGTATAAAGTGAGACCCAGTCCACAAGATAAGCATAAATATTAGTGTCACTGAGGTAGACAAAAGTGCAGCTTTGCTAGTGAATTAAGTTTCAAAGTAAATGTGTGAAACATATTTTTCGAGGAGTTTTCATAAAATAACCACACCTGAAGTTTGATATATATGAATATAGGAGGGGGCTACAATTTACCAATAGCTTTTCTATGTTCAGACTGCTAAAACCTGCTGGATACATTGCAAATGTATGAAAAATGGTTTACTTTGGGGAAACAATTTTTATTCATTAAGCTGTTTGTTTTGATAGATTAAAAAGCACATATCTTTTTAAAACCAATGTTTATTTCATGTTTTGAGTGGGAGCAAAAATAATTGCAAGTTTGAAATCTTTGAAATATGTTTTAATGCTTTTAAAATGATTAAAATGTGCCAAATTTACCCACTGCTTAAGTCATTCCAATGTTGAAAGTTTGTTTCGGTTTCCAAGCTTCATGGAACTAGGTAATATGTTACTGGATTATGTCTTTTAAACTGCTGTCAGTGTCTGTATCCTGGTGGACTGATTAGAACTTTTGACACACCTAGAGTAAGATTTTGCGAAGAGGAGATATTACAGTTGTGTGAATGCTTGTTTTGAACTTTTAAAAAAAATGGATGTGGATTTTTTGAATATAATAGAATTATGCCAACATGATCTCATAATGGCATTTCAGTTGGTAGATTTAGTATGCATATACCTGGTATTTATGCTAAGAATTAGTTTTCAAAAAATCCTGACTGCCTTTCTAATTTAAAAGATATTCTTGTTTTGATGAGACCAGGTATTTAAAAGGTTTGAATGAGGCCTATAAAATTCAGACCTAAGAACAGGTTCCAGTGTTTTGTGAGTGCCTACTGACATATATTGTAAGTTACTGGGAGTTCATGGAATTGTAGAATTCCTTGGACACATATTTGCTAACTAGTAGTTCATAATTTATTGCACACTTCGTAAGTGGTGGGCACTATGATTTAAATATATCAGCTATTTGTTCCTCGCAACAGGCCTATGAAGTAGGTATGAGTATGATCATCATTTTATAGATGAGTTGATGAAGCTAGAAAAATTAAAATGCTTTGTCTTAAGACCATGTATATAGTCAAGATTTGAGGCCAGTTATTCTGGCTCCTGTGTCTGTGTTTTTATCTGCGATGAGCTAGGCATTGTTTTGAGATGATGCTTTTGCACCGCACTTCTAAGAAAAAGAAACTCACCAGAATTACAGAATTTCAGGGGGTAAAAAGAGACCCCTAAAGGTCATTTAATCTAAACATCTAGCCAATGAGCATGTTCTTAAGCAGTCTGTAGGCTGCTTTGTAGATGGGGAGAAATAGCAATGAAGTGGAATCTCTATAATGAGCTGTTAAGGGACAGAAACAATGCCCTCCTTCCAGGTTAAACATGTTATATCAGGCTTTTATTATATTTACTGCTGGGTCTTAGGGTCTGGGATTCGGCCCATGTTATTTCCAAAGCCTTATAAAATGAGCTGTGATACTGCAGGTTTCTACCATTATAGCTGTAAATACAAAACACACAAACACTCAAAGGCATCCACCCAAGTATAAAATTACTAGGGAAATAGCAAGGATGAAAAAAACGAATTGTTGGGCTTGGGAGATAATTACTGGTGACCTTGGTCTGGCTAGATCTTGATAGGAAATGAGAGTAATTTCAGGGTCAGGGTGAAAGTTGAGTAGAGATTTGTGAAGGTCAAATGGTGTAGAAAGATTTCAGATGGTGCAATGACTTGCGTAAATTATTATTTGGTGGAATGAGGGTGTCTGTGTACTTGATGCTTCTAAATTTGTTGAAAGAATAAATGTAGGGAATAAAAATCTGACAACTATATCAGAGATGCCGTCATAGATATCTTTTCCCAAACTTTTTCAAAGTAGAAATAGTATCTTATTTGTATTTGTATCTTCGGTGCTGTGTATGTAAGTCTTAATATGACTTGAATTTATTTGTATGTAAAAAGTGCTCTGTGGGTGGAGGGGAAGTCATCAGGAGGTTAAAGCTTCATACAAGAGGTCACGCTTAAGTATGACTAGGGATTTTGTAGGTAGAGAATATTGGTTGTACTGTGTGTATGTGTGGGGAGGGGCTGAGAGAGAGGCGGCAGTGGGGGATGTGATTCATCCCCATTCCTGTTTCCTTTTATGTGAAAGAAAACAATTAGGATACCACTCCTGGTTTCTCTTTCAGTCATGCTTCCTGTAAACCAAAAATAAAATCCTAAGCTTCCCAACTGACTGAATGGCCCGCATCTGGGCCGGGGTGATCTCAGAGATACCTGAAAAACTGAATTCCTACCCACAAAAGGAAGGGAGGTTGGACACATCTCATTAAACCCCCTCCCTTTTAAGGTTTAGGCATAACTAGGCAGCATTAACATTAGAGATCATAAGCCTGACAAAACAGACTCTTTGTGGCAGTAAGATACCAAATTCCAACCTGATTCTGATATAACATCATATAACAAATAGCAGACCCTGAAGGAAATAAAAATGCTTTAGCCCAAAATGTATTTCTTTGGCATATTTTGAAATGGCCTTGCAAAGCTGTCTTTTGTGGGAGAAATTTGCATCTATAGAGAATCTCTGTTAATATGGCAGGCCTCTCGGGGATCTAGGAGAGATTAAGCATTTGACACTTTTTAAGGTACAAAAGGAGATATTCACCATACATTCTCTCTGAAGGCTGTCATCTGGAGGCTTCATCTACATGACAACCTTGGTCTCAACCCCCCCATCTTAACACAAATATTCTATTCTATTGACATCCTCTTTAGATGAAGCTTAACCAATTGCCAAACAGAAAATCTTTAAATCCATCTATGATCCATAAGCCCCATGATATGGTTTGGATCTGTGTCCCCACCCAACTCTCATGTCAAATTGTAATCCCCAGTGTTGGAGGTGGGGCCTAGTGGGAAGTGATTGGATCATGGGGGTGGAGTTCTTATGAATGTTTTAGCACCATCCCGGCTTGGTACTGTATAGTGAGTGAGTTCTCAGGAGCCATGGTTGTTTAAAAGTTTGTGGACCTCCCTACTTCTCTCTTCCTCCTGCTCCAGCCATGTGAAGTGCTATTTACCCCTTTGCCTTTCGCCATGATTGTATGTTTCCTGAGGCTCTCCAGAAGGTGAGCAGATGCCAGCATCATGCTTCCTGTATAGCCTGCAGAACTGTGAGCCGATTAAACCTCTTTTCTTTATAAATTATCCAGTCTCAGTTATTTCTTTATAGCAGTGCAAGAATGGACTAATACACGCCTCAACTTCAAGATACTATACCTCTGATATAGGAGGTAGAAAGAAATTATTTCGGCAGATAGTGAGGGCAACAGAGTCCTTGGAAGAGCTTCCCTTCTAACAATAAGCAGCCCCCAAGTCATTTCTTTTGTAATGAAGGGCAGCCTGAAAAATTGAGCTACAAACATAGATAAGCAAGCTGGAAGCTTGCACGGGGGGATACTGGCAGCTGTGTCAATAGAAAAGGGCTACCTGAGGGCCAGGCATGCCCAACATGGAAGCTCCATCTTCCTTTTTTGTTACTACATGTACAGTAATAGAGAAATGGGCAACATGGTGCAGCTCAGGCAGAGAACCTGCCTGCATAATAAAAGATTCAGGTGGGGGCAGCCAGAAATTCACACCCTATGCAAGTGGATACTTACTCCTAACCAGTTTTTCGCACCCTATGCAAATGGCACACCTGGTTCAACCAGTCTTTCATGCTCTATGTAAATCAGACACTGCCTCCTCACCAGCTCATCTATAAACCCCCCTGAATTTCACCATGGTTCCAGCAACCCATTTCTCTGGGACCCCTTTCTGCAGCAGTGAGCTTTCTTTTGCCTATTAAATTTACACTCTTAACCTCACTCTTTGTGTGTCTGCGTCCTTGTTCTCCTTGGCTATGGGACAGCAAACCTTGGGTGTTACTCTACACAGCAAGGCTGCTTCACCTCTTTAGGCTGAAACAATGTACACCTTTCATGTACAGATTTAAGATTTTACCTACAGTTCCTGTTTCTCTAAAATGTATAAAACCAACATGGAACCTGACCACCTCAGACACACTTTTGCAGGACCTCTTGAGACTGCTTCCTGGGCCATGGTCACACATATTGGCTCAGAATAAGCCTATTTAAATATCTTAGAGTTTGTTGTTGTTGTTGTTGTTGTTGTTGTTGTTGTTGTTTTTGGTTAACATTTCCCAGTGAAGATGGAGTGATTTATCTTGTTGACTATAGGATAAGGAACTGGGTGTTTGTATGTTGCTCAAGTCTTTCCTCCACCCTTTTCTTTGTAGTGAGCCTTTCCTTCATTATCAAAATTTAATAATGGGGACCGGGCACAGTGGGTCACACCTGTAATCCCAGCACTTTGGGAGGCTGAGACAGGTGGATCACCTGAGGTCAGGAGTTTGAGACCAGCCTGGCCAATATGGTGAAACCCCATCTCTACTAAAAATACAAAAACTTAGCTGGACCTGGTGGCAGGCACCTGTCATGCCAGCTACTTGGGAGGCTGAGGCAGGAGAATCACTTGAACCCAGGAGGTGATCTTGCAGTGAGCTGTGATGGTGCCATTGCACTCCAGCCTGGACAACAAGAGTGAAACTCCATCTCAAATAATAATAATTATAATGGGGCAGGGAAATGTACTTGGGGGAAGCTTGCAGTTGTCTAGTGCTTTCTGCACCTGGGTCGATGGGTCTGTAAAGTTTTGGGTATGGAGTATCAGGAAACCCATTGCTACCGTATATTAGCCCACAATCTTCAAAATCAACTTTATTGGTAATAAAGGCATTACTTGATTCTATCTGCTTGCTTTTTTGTTTTGTCTCAGTTTATTCTGAATTTGGAGAAGGTATTGAGCTGCTTCAAACACCAGCATAGCAGCCAGAGACAGGCATTCTTGGAAGAGAAAATGGTAAGTGCAAAAATATGTAGAACTGAGAATTCATAATGTTTTTGAGAAGTAGTCAGAATTCTGCATGACTTTAAGAAGGACCATGCTAGAGAGGATAATTGAGGAAGGTTTAGTATTAAATCAAGAAAGGAATAGTATGACATTTTAAATAGTTAGACTTTATTTCTTTGGACTTTGTGGTTATCAACATATATTTTGGACAGCCCTAGAAGACCCTAAGAACTTCCTAGGGGATTCATGAAGCCAAAATTGCATTCAGATAATACTAAAACATGATTTACCTTTTCTACACTTGTTCTCTCATGACTGTGCCAGGGAGTGTCCTGGAGACTACATGATTGCAACAGATCAAATGCAGAAGCAGATATGAGATTTCCACTTCTACTATAATAGAATAAGCCAGTCACTAAAGAGATTTGTGAAAATGTAAAACAATGTCATGTCTCACTAGTAGGGTTTTTTTTTTTTCCATTTGAAATAAATATAAACCACATAAACCAAGATCTTTGGTGCCCTCAATAATTACTAAGACTATAAAGAGGTCCTGATACCAAAAAGTTTGAGAATGACTACTATAGACAATGGAGAGCCCTTGGAGGTTTTATATCAGGGAGTCAACACAATTTATACTAGATACCTAATTCTTTAAAAGTTACAAAGAATGGCATACCTGGTGTTGGCAGAAATGTAGGAAATTGGTATACCTATGTTCCAGTGGTAGGAAAATGAATTGATACAGCCTTTAAGAAGGGTCTTTTGGCAATAAAAGTGCACAACCTGGCGAAGCATGGTGGCTCACACCTGTAATCCCAGCACTTTGGGAGGCCGAAGTGGGAGGATCTCTTGAGACCAAGAGTTTAAGATTAGCCTGAGAAACAAGACCCTGCCTCTAAAAAAAAAAAAAAAAAAAAAAAAGTAAAAATTACCTGGGTATGGTGGTGCATGCCTGTGGTCCTAGCTACTAGGGAGGCTGAGGCAGGAGGTTCACTTGAGTCTAGGAATTACTGAAACTATTCCAAATAATTAAGGAGGAAGGATTCCTTCCTAATTTAGGCTTTTTAAACAATTTTATTATTATTATTATTTTATTTTATTTTTGCAATGGACTCTCGCTCTGTGGCTCAGGCTGGTATGCAGTGGTGCGATCTCAGCTCACTGTAATGTCTGCCTCCCGAGTTCAAGCAATTCTTATGCCTCAGCTTTCTGAGTAGCTGGGACTACAGTTGTGTGCCACCACACCCAACTAATTTTTGTTTTTTGTAGAGATGGGGTTTTGCTATATTGGCCAGGCTGGCCTTGAACTCCTGACCGCAGGTGGTCCACCTGCCTCCCCCTCCCAAAGTGCTGGGATTACACACATGAGCCCATGTGCCCAATGTCTTCTTAACTTATTCTATGAGGACATTGTCATTCTGATACCAAAACCTGGCAGAGATAAAAACGACGAGAACAAAAAGACAACTTCAGGCCAATATCCTTGATAAACATTGATGCAAAAATTCTCAAAAAAATACTGGGAAACTGAATTTAGCAGCCACTCCAAAAGTGTATCCACTATGATCATGTAGGCGTTATCCCTGGGATGCAAGGTTGGTTCAACATACACAAATCAATAAATGTGATTCATCACATAGAACTAAAAACAAACAAAAACATGATAAGCTCAATTGATGCAGAAAAGTCGTCAATATCCATTCACATAAAAAACTCAATAAACTAGGTATTGAAGGAACATACCTCACAAGAGTAAGAACCGTATGTGACAAACCCACAGCCAACATCACACTGAATAGACAAAAGCTGGAAGCATTACCCTTGAAAACCAGCACAAGGTTGCCCTCTCTCACCCCTTCTATTCACCATAGTATTGGAAGTTCTGGTCAGGGCAATCAGGAAAGAGAAAGAAATAAAGGGCATCCAAATAGGAAGAGAGGAAGTCAAACTATCCCTGTTTGAAGATGGCATGATCCTATATCTAGAAAACCCCATTATCTCAGTTCAAAAGCTTCTTAAGCTGATAAACAACTTCGGCAAAGTCTCAGGATACACAATCAATGTGGAAAAATCACTAGAATTTTTATATGCCAACAACAGTCAAGTTGAGAGCCAAATCATGAACAAACCCCCATCCACAACTGCCACAAAAAGAGTAAAATACTGAGGAATACAGCTAACTAGGGAGGTGAAAGATCTGTACAAGAAGAACTACAAACCACTGCTCAAAGAAATGAGAGAGGACCCAAACAAATGGAAAAACATTCCACGCTCATGGATAGGAACAATTGGTATTGTTAAAATGGCCATACTGCCCAAAGCAACTTATAGATTCAATGCTATTCCTATCAAACTACCAATGGCATTCTTCCTGGAACTAGAAAAAACTATTTTAAAATCTATATGGAATTGAAAATGAACCTGAATAGCCAATGCGATCCTAAGCAAAATGAACAAAGATGGGGGCATCATGCTACCCAATTTCAATTTCAAACTATGGTACAGGGCTACAGTAACCAAAACAGCATGGTACTGGTATGAAAACAGACACATAGGCCAATGCAATAGAACAGAGAACACAGAAATAAGACCACACACCTACAACTATTTGATCTTCAACAAATCTGACAAAAACAAGCAATGAGGAAAGGATTCCCTATTCAACAAATAGAACTGGAATAACTGGCTAGCCATATGCAGAAGATTAAAATGGGACCCCTTCCTTACACCATATGTGAAAATGAAACTCAAGATGGATTAAAGACTTAAATGTGAAACCCAAAACTATAAAAACACTGGAAGACAAGCTAGGTGATACCATTCAGGACATAGGCAAAAGCAAAGATTTCATGATGGAGACGCCAAAAGCAATTGCAACAAAAAAGCTAATTAAAGAGTTTCTGCACAGCAAAAGAAACTATCAACAGAGTAAACAGACAACCTAAAGAATCGGAGAAAATCTTCGCAAACTATGCATCTGACAAAGGTCTAATATCCATCAGCTATAAGGAACTTAAATTTACAAGAAAAAAAAACCATTAAAAAGTGGGCAAAGGATATGAACAGAGAGTTTTCAAAAGAAGACATACATGTGGCCAACAAACATACAAAAGAAAGCTCAACATCTCTGATCATTAGAGAAATGCAAATCAAAACCACAGTAAGATACCGCCTAACACCAGTCAGAATGACTATTATTTTTCATTTTATTTTTTTAAAAAGCAGATGCTGTCAAGATTGTGGAGAAAAAGGAATAGTTATACACCATTGGTGGGAGTGTAAATTAGTTCAGCCTTTGTGGAAAACGGTGTGGCAATTCCTCAGCGCCTTAAAAGCAGAAATATTTTTCAACCCAGCAATCCCACGACTAGGTATACATCCCAAAGAATATAAATCATTTTATCACATGCATGTGAATGTTCATTGCAGCACTATTCAATAGCAAAGACATGGAGTCAACCTAAACACCCATCAGTGATAGACTGGATAAGGAAATTTGGTACATAAACACCATGGAATACTATGCAGCCATAAAAAAGAATTAGATTATGTCCTTTTCAGAGATGTGGATGGAGCTGGAAGCCATTATCCTTAGCAAACTAACAGGAACAGAAAACCAAATACCACGTGTCCTCAGTTATAAGTGGGAGCTAAAGGATGAGAACACATGGACACATAGAGGGGGACAACACACACAGGGACCTGTCAGATGGTGGAGGTGGAGGGTGGGAGGAGGGAGAGCATGAGGAAAAGTAACTAATGGGTACTAAGCTTAATAGCTAGGTGATGAAATAATCTGTACAACAAACCCCTAGGACAAAAATTTACCTATGTAACAAACTGGCACATGTAGGTTTATTGCACAAACCTGAACTAAAAAGTTAAAAATATTAGGCACTTGTGGTAGCACGTGCTTGTGGTCTCAGCTACTCAGGAGGCTAAGCGAGGAGGATTGTTTGAGCCCAGGAGGTTGAGGATGCAGTCAGCTGTGATCACATCACTGCACTCCAGCCTGGGCAACAAAATGAGATCCTGTCTCAAAAAATTAAAACCAAAAAAAAAAAAAAAAAAAAAAAGAATGGGCAGATGCTCTGAATAGACATTTCTCAAAAGAAATGGCCGTACAAATGGCCAACAATTATATGAAAAAATGCTCAACACCAATAATGATCAGGGAAAATGCAAATCAAAACCACAATGAGATATTATCTCACCCCAGTTAGAATGGCTATTATGAAAAAGACCAAAAGTAACAAATGCTAATAAGGACAGGAGACAAGGGAACTCTTATACTCTTATACACTGTTGGTGTTTAAATTAGTAAATACAGCCATTATGGCAAATATTATGGAGCCTTCTCAAAAAATTACAAATAGAACCCCGTCTCTACTAAAGATACAAAAATTAGCCGGGCATGGTAGGACATGCCTGTAATCCCAGCTACTCGGGAGGCTGAGGCAGGAGAATCGCTTGAACCCAGGAGGTGGAGGTGGAGGTGAGCCGAGATCGCGCACCATTTCACTCCAGCCTGGGCAACAAGAGTGAAACTCCATCTCAAGAAAAAAAGGAAATACATACAATCCAGCAAACTCACTACTAAGTATTTATCCAATGAAAAGGAAATAAGCATATCAGGGAGATGCCTGTACTCCCATGATGATTGCAGCACTATTCACAAGCGCAAAGATACAGGGTCAACCTAAATGTCCATCAATGGATGAATTAAGAACATGTGGTAAACGTACACAATGGAATACTATTCAGACATAAAAAAGAATGCAGTTCTGTCATGTTTAGCAACATGGATGGAACTGGGGACATTATATTAAGTTAAATAAGACAGACACAGAAAGACAAACGTCACATGTTCTGACTTATATGGTTGCTAAAAACCAAACATTTATCTCAGTAAGGCAGAATAGAATGATGGTTAGCAAAGATTGGGAAAGGTTGGGGGTGGGGCAGGGGGAAATGAAGTAAGGTTGGTTAATAGGTACAAACACACAATTAGAAGGAATAAGTTTTAGTGTGTGATATACAGTAGAGTGACTATAGTTAACAATAATTGATTATATATCTCAAAATAGGTAGAAGAGTTTAAATGTCCCCAACACAAAGAAATTATACATGTTTGAAGTGATGAATATCTTAAGTACCCTAATTTGATCATTGCACATTGTAGGCATATATTGAAATATCACATGTAACCCATAAATATGCACAATTATTATATATGAACAAAATAAATTTTTAAAAAGAGAGAAAAGTGCATACCCTTTGGCCCAGAAATTCCACTTGTAGAATAAATACTATGACTACTTATTGTGGTATTATTTATAATGATTAAGAAATAGAAAACAACTTAAATACCCATGTTTTAGGTTTTGCCCATTTTGGGAATCACTTCACTGCCTGGGCCAGACTGAGCCTTAATACATTTCATTATAATGAGATGGAGAGTTCTACATTTCAAGAGAAAGAGGCTGATCAAAGGATCTATATGCCTTTTATTCTCTATCAAATTCAGCACCCAAATAATATTTCAAACTCACCTGCACTGACTTCAGGCATCCTCCTGAAGGTAAAAGTCTTTAAAATCCAAAACTGGTGGTGTTCCCTGAAGGGCCCAGGAGACAGCAGTGGTGGAGCAGTTTTTCATGGCCACACAGCTCGAAGTCTGTAGATTTGGGTACCCCACCTGGGAAAATTGTAAGTCTACAATAAAATTATTTTACATCTTTCTGTTGCCATATTTGGGATAGAAAAATAGGAATTTTCCCAAAACCTATTATGAAGACATGTTTCTTTTAAAAAATTCAATATGGTTTAGAAACTATATAAACCCCAATAAAAGATTCACAGAAGTGGCTCATTTTTCAACAGGGCAATTGTAGATTTCTCAGTGTAAGAACACAATGACCTTTGACAATATTAGATTTGTTCCCAAAAGAAGAAAAAGAATTGCATGGTCAGCACTGCAATTTTCAAGCTCATGTGAGATTTCCCTAAGAATCCCCAGCAATAGTCAATAATAAGGAATTAGGAATTGGTAAAAATTATGGTATGTAAATACAGTAGGCTCCTAGTAACCTCCAGAATGAGGATGTAGATATGATTTTATAGACATGGTAAGAGGTTTACAATATGATGTTAAATGTAGAAAAATTGCTTATAATAAAGATTATGCATATATGATTACATAATTGTTATATTTATATATTGCATTGGACTCCTCTGGTTATAGAGAACAGAAACTCAGCTTATGTCAAGTATTGAGGGGCTTTATTATTATTTCAATACATGGAGACAAGAGGGGGAATCGCAGCCATGCAATCAGGCTTCACAGGCAGAAAAGGAACGAAGTAATTACTTGGCTTCATGGAGCCTGAAACAGGCCCTACAGAAGTAGTGTTGCTGCTTTTTCTCATGCTCTTAGTGTAATCCAGCTCCATTTTCTGCATTCTAGTGGTTACATTACCCTCCATGGGTAACTGTTTCTCGGAGTCATGTCTTTGATTTCTATTTCTACCTCTTATGGCATATGTATCGTGCCTAAGGTATATGTCTACCAGTACTTACCTTTTTCCCAACTCCATTACTCTCTTCTCAAATTTATAATTCAAATTCTTGAGAGAAAATCTGGTCAAGCGAGTTAATATCTGTTTTCTCTGTTTGAATCACACCACTCAAAAGCCACTGTACAGCCTGTGGATGGGTTGTGTGAAATAAGGTTATATAGCATAGAAAACAGCTACCTACATTTAAGAAGTCACTTAGAGCAAGTTTCCTCAGCAAGAGAATGAGGATAGAGTACCTTGGAAGAAGGGTGTGGGCATGGTATGGCATTTTGAGCCTTGGACTGTTCATTAAAAATACATTTACATATGCATTTACGTGTAGAAAAAACTCTGAAAGATGATTTTTCCAGTACATCAGCAGCAGTTATCTTTAGGTTGAATAATTACAGATACATGTTAAAATTTTCTTTTTGCCTACTTTTCGTTTCTGATTTTTCTATAATAAATGTATAATAAGGAAATGAAGACTACAAGTAAAAACCAACAAAAATTAACAATAAAAGTGACTGAGATTGATGATGGATGGGGAAGGTCAGGGGAAAGGAACAGACAGTCTTGTTTTTGAAAACGGACAGTCAGATGCTGTGCCAAGAGCCTCTCATAGGGTAAGTTCCTTTCAGGAAACAGAAGACACTTAAAAGGAGAGGAGAGTTTAGTCAGAGGTGCTATGCCATTCAGTCCTTACATATATATCAGGAAACTGAGGTGATGGAAAATAATTGCCAAGACTCAAACCCAGGCCCTATGACTCCAAATTTGTATTTCTCCACTCCATCATACTACAAGCAGAGAGAATCAAGCAAGGCCACCAGGTAGGGTGTAGTAAAAAATGAAGTATGGGTTGAGCCTCCCTAATCAAAAGATCTGAAATGCTCCAAAATCTGAAATTTTTTGAGCACTGATAGGATGCCACAAGAGGAAAATTCCACACCTAACCTCATGTGATGGGTCGCAGTCAAAACTTTGTTTCATGTACAGAATTATTTAAAATATTGTATAAAATTACCATCAGGGTATAGGTATAAAGCATACATAAAACATGAATTTTGTGTTTATACTTGGGTCCCATCCTCAAAATATCTCATTATGTATATGCAAATATCCCTAAATCAAAAAAACAAAAACAAAACTGAAATTCCAAACACTTCTGATCCCAAATATTTTGGTTAACGGATACTCAACCTGTATTTAGAATTATTTTAGGAAACCTGACTGAACTGGCTTCAGCCAGAATGGTAATAGTCCTTGGCCTGCAGAGCTACGGCAATACAGAGAAGGCTTTATCCAGGGTCCAGTGAAGTGATCCAGGCCCAGTTTCTCTTTCCCCTTTTCCAGCTCTTCTTTCTCGGGCAGGCTTTCCTCTTTAAAATAACTTATCCCTTGCCTACAGCTCTCTGGGTGGCATGCTTCCTAGGCTGGATCTAGTAGGGGAGAACAGAGTGCCCATGTCTCACCATTTCCAGAGACAAGTTCACTCTGACTGGACCAGCTTAGGTCAGGGTCTGAGCCTGAACCAATCACAGAATGCAGGAATGTGATAGGCTTATTTGTTTAAGCCAGTTAACACCTCCCCAAGAGTGAAGGTGGGGCAGCTACCCCAAAGAAAACAGGGTTTCAGGCCCGGCGCGGTGGCTCACGCCTGTAATCCCGGCACATTGGGAGACCGAGGTGGGTGGATCACGAGGCCAGGAGATTGAGACCATCCTGACTAACACGGTAAAATCCCGTCTCTACTAAAAATACAAAAAATTAGCCGGGCGTGGTGGCGGGCGCCTGTAGTCCCAGCTACTCGGGAGGCTGAGGCAGGAGAATGGCGTGAACCCGGGAGGCGGAGCTTGTAGTGAGCTGAGATCCGGCCACTGCACTCCAGCCTGGGCGACAGAGCGAGACTCGGTCTCAAAGAAAAAAAAATAAAAAGAAAACAGGGTTTCATACCATGAAGGAGAGGAAATATTGACTGGGTAGCAAACAGCAAGCATCTGTTACAAGAGGAAACTAAAATAACTCAAGGAAGAAAGAGCAAGGGCCTGTGAACTGAAGCAGCATGGTAGTCAAGAGGGAAAGACAATGTGGGAGAAGGAAAAGGACTTCACGCGTTAGTTATGTTAAGAGGATTAAAGGAACAAGGAGGAGCTCGGTAACATTTTGAGAGTTTTAGCCTGGATGACTGTGTAGATGGTGATGAATTTGGCTGAGATGAGAAAATCAGAAGGGAGGCAGATTTTAAAAAGTGATGAGTTTCGTTTTAGACACATAAATTCAGGTTAGGGGCATGAAGACAACTTCAGACAATTTTTGTAGAGATCCCCATGTCTTATTTTTTATTCCACTTTCTGTATTTCGCAGACAACACATTCTTTCCTTTACACAGTCATATTATGATTCTTTTTATCTTTAAAATTCTTACAGTGATAACATAAATTGTGATTGCCGTATCTTTGAATAAAAAATCGGTATTTAAAAAACCAGTACAAACTGCATTCAAAGTTGTATCACCAGTTTCTTAATCTGGATCTAGCCAGAGGCCTTTAGCACAAATGGGGATTTTTTCCCCCCTCCTTTTCGTTACCCATCCATACAAACCCTCCACTCTCCTTGTCCCTTCCCTGATAGTATCCTGGATCCTCTCACATATTCCTTCCATTAAACTTCCACAAAATGAGGATTCAATCAGTGATAGAGAGGTTATCTGCTTACTGGGAGCTATCTGAATCTTATATATACACACATAGACAAAAGGTCCCAATCTAAATTAAAAATACTCTACTGGAAGCTGCTTTATGTATGAGGGACCACTGGTTATGCATTTCGCAGGAACCAATTCAGAGAGAGGATTGAGGGAGAATTCTTAATCAAGATACTACTATTTTTTCACTGAGGAGTTTTAGGCCCATAGAATTCCCTTCTAGCTATATAGCAATGCTATGTCAAACAAAGGAAGTTCTTCCGAAGTACCTTGCGTTTGTTTGACATGGCATTGTTTTAAGTTCTGGGCCTGGGACAACCTTCCAGTTTGGGATTCAAAGCTGTTCGCTCAGTGGTCCCTGTCAGGGTTCAGACATCGTTGCTCGGGGTCTAAGTCCGTCTCTAGCAGTCAGAAGGCTCCTCAGTGGAGCCATGTCTTTTTCTTCTTCCTACCCAAGCATCTTGAACAAAGCATGGAAAATAATAGAAACTGGTAAAAAGGGACCAGGGTCTATGAAAATAGTGCCCTGGGACTATTCGCTATTCCACTATATCTTGGAGAGCTAAATTAAGAATAAAAAAAGGATGTAGTGTTTAAAAGAAAAACAAATATGCTCTTTCAAATCAGCAAGTAAGTCAGCATAGCCCAATGGTATAAAAGTATGAATTCTGCAGTTGAACTAACTGAATTTAAATCCCAACTTTATCACTTACCAGTTTCGTGACCTTGTCAAGTTGCTTAAAACTTCTCTGTGCCTCAGCTTCCTCATCTGTAAAGTGTGGATACTAGTCGGGCCTACCTCATGGGGTTATGAGGTTAAATGAGCATGTTTTAATTGTGCTTAAAACAGTGACTGGTACATAGTAAACTCTACTTAAGTGTTAATAGTAAGAAAGGATTATTACATGTCTAACTATTTGAGAAAAACTAACACTCTGGCCATACAGCTTTATCAAAACAAATTTAAGAAGTTATATGCACAAATACAATTATAACAAATATAAGACAAAGTACAGGTAAGTTATGTATGTAATTTTGGAAACTGTATAGTCTAAATAATACAAGCTAGAAAATCATAAGGGGTTTTATAAAAATAAGAAGAAATATATAAAATCTATGTTAAAATCTCCATTAATAGATTTAAAAGTAAACACTAAAATACAAATAAGGTCTGCAGTCTATTTACCAGTCTTGTACCAAAGTCAGTTTCTTGGTTTTGGTGATGGACCACAGTTACGTAACAAATTATCAATGCAGGAAGCTGGATAAAAGGGATGGTAGAGCTCTGACTGTATTTGGCAACTTTTTGTGGGTCTATAACTGTTTCAAAATAAAGTTTTTTTAAAAAGTGAATGAAACTCGAAAAAAAAACATATGCAACATAAGGAGGGAAAAATTTCATAGCCTTGCTATAAAAAAGCTTACCCATCAATAAGAAGGGCATCCCAGTAATAAAATGGGCAAAAGATGTAAGTAGATATTTTGCAAAACATGGTAGCTAAATTTGTGAAAAATTATTCATACTCATTTACAGTTTACAAACAGCAAATAGAGGGCATACCACTTTCTATTTATCAGACTGGTAATGATGAACAGTGGACATAATAATAACAAATGTTGTCAACTGTGTGCATAATTGGCTACTCCATCTACTGCTGCTACCAGGGTGAATTGGCGCAATTTTGTAGGAAACCAATCTGATAACACACAGATTGTCACAGAAAGGTATGATTTCATATACAGGAATTTATTTTAGGAAATAAGGATGTATGCAGATGTATCTATGAGAATATTCATCAAGCATTATTTTAATAAGAAGTCATAGGAACAATAATAGAAAAATGATTAAATAAATACAAGAGAATACTATCCTTATAAAAGAATATTAAATGGCATGGGAAAATAATCTGTCAAGTATCAAAAAATCAAGTTAAAAAATGTGAAAAGATATGTATAGTATGATGCCAGCTATATTTCCAAAGGTTGTACTACATAGAAAAATACTGAAATAACAAAATAGCAATAATTGCATATACTTGCCTAAGAAGAACATATGTGATTTATTTTCTTCTTTGTGATTGCCTAAGGTTTTCATTTTTAAATGTTGCTCATGTATTACTTTTGTAAAGAAAACATTAAAATATATTTTATAAAAATAAGTCAACCAAATTTATTAAAATCCCATGATTCTGGCTGATACAGATATACATAGTTTTTTATATTTTTAAAGCATGTAATCTAACAGATCAGCAAATATAAGATGTAAGGAACACCTAAACATTTATATAATCAAATAAAGCTAATATCAGGGCAAGAGAAAGTCTGTGTAAACACAGGAATGTAAACTTGGCAGTCAGTCAAATCTGACCTGGCCCTAAGTCCTGACCTTATTTTAAAAAAAGAAGGAAAAACAGTTCAGAGTGGGAGGCGAGGGTGGCATAGTGGTGCTTGCCTGTAATCCCAAGGAGGCTGAGGAGGCTGAGGTGAAATTACTTGAGCCCAGAAGTTCAACACCAGCCTGGATAATATAGTGAGACTGTCTCTAAAAAATTTTTTTCGAGTTTTTTTAAAATTTAATAATGGGAATAATACTACCTACATCATTTGAGCTATAATTAGAATTAAATGAAGTAAGGTACATAAATGCGTAGCATACAGAATATGTTCAATAAGTGTTAGTTGTGGTAATGAAGGTAGTATATCTTGGAAAGTTTGAAGAGAGAAAAGCAAAAACAATGAAAAGGTAAGAAGTCATAGCTTATAACAAACTGGAGTCAGGTGGTGGTGGGGTGGTTGTTGAGGGAGCGGAAGAAGGGTACTAACAAAGACATTGAAATGGAAGAGATGCTTTGTGAGTGAAGGAGAGCTGCTCTAATTAGGAAGAAAGGTTGTACATTATAGTGTAAAAGGAAATAGGAAACTTGCTAAAATATGTGTATTTATTACTATCCCACTGGATCTAAACTGTTTGAGGGCAGGCACTGTCTGTCTTAATCATGGTTGCATTCCAGATCCTAAAACAGTGCACACATAGGGTAGATATATATTCATTGAATATTTATGGAATGAACAAATGTTACATGTAATATTTACTCATTTGAAATGTTTAGTAATACAACCCCCAAAGAGCATACTAAATTGAAGCCTCCTTTTATTGTCCTAGACAGAAGGAATTAATTGTTTTATTTAGCCACTTATTCATGTGTTCATTCATGGATTGGTATACATTTATTAAATGCCTATATGTGCCCTAAAGTAGGGCTTAGTGATAAATAACAAGGTGACCCATGTCCTCAAGCAGTGGTATACTGGAGCCATCTTGCACTAGATTTTGTGAGTCAGTTGTTAAATTTTCAGGAATTTTGAAAGCCAGTTGTTAAACAGAGCCATTGGTAAAAAATTAAATTATATGAACTTACAATTAAAGAAATTGTATTACAAATAAAGCGATTACAAATGAAGGCATTTGCCATGGAAATTGAAATTGGTAAATGCAATAAATCAGATCTTTTTTCCCAGGAGAACCTTTTTTTTTTTTTTTTTTTTTTTTTTGAGATGGAGCTCTGTCGCCCACGCTGGAGTGCAGTGGCATGATCTTGGCTCACTGCAACCTCCGCCTCCTGGGTTCAAGCGATTCTCCTGCTTCAGCCTCCTGAGTAGCTGGGACTACAGGTGCGTGCCACCAAGCCCAGCTAACTTTTTGTATTTTTAGTAGAGACAGGGTTTAACCATGTTGGTCAGGCTGGTCTTGAACTCCTGACATTGTAATCCGCCTGCCTCGGCCTCCCAAAGTCCTGAGATTACAGGTGTGAGCCACCGCACCCGACAGAGAACCCATTTTTAAACATTTACAAGACCACCACCACCCAAAAGAGAGTAGCTTTGGCTTGCATAGAAACTCATGGGAGGGAATCTGGTTTGGGGTATTTATGGCCAGGTAGGCAGAGAGCATGACTAACTAGGCTGTGTCTCCATTGCAGGGCCCTAGCCATTTATGAGCCTCATAAGCAAGGCTTTAGTCCCTAACAAAAGAGGACCAGGAAGAGCAGAACAGGGCAGAAAGAACCACGATGGCAACTCATTCCTAACACCTGATACATGGGGGCAAGGAGAGTTTCAGCCAAGGTAGTAAAAGAAATGACAATAGTTATTTCTGGGTTGCCAGATCTCCAGTCTTAGGATCAGCAGAGAGGGATGTGGGAAATCCCATTGGTTAGCACTGGAGTACACGGGAGAATGATGGATATTAAACCCCCCAAATGTGTATGTATATACGTATGTATATCTGTATGTGTGTTATGGGAGGAATGGAGTTGAGGCTTTTTACCTATTTCTTATAGTTTGCCTTAATTCCCAGGGGAACTGAAGTTTGAGTCCTTTTTATGTATGTGGGAACAAAGATTATTTGAGTTAGCTGTGTAGAGTACAAATGCAGATGAGTTGACATAGCTGTGAGTTTTTTGGGAAAGAAGAAAGTAGGAAACTAAAGTAGATGGATAAAACCTAGAAGTGGGCAGCCCAGGGACTGACTCCAGTAGAGCTGTAGTACAAAAGAAAATGGAAAACTTATGTCATCAATATTGATATCTTTTCTTGCAAGCAACCTGTGTTGTTTCCAGATTGGACAAAGCTTTTTATTCCTTCTTGACTACAGGTCCTGATAAACACAGACATTTATCAGGACCTAATCCATAGTCCGAATTTTATTTCTGCTTTAGCAAAAAGTGATATAAACCATTATAGGTTTATAAGAGCTGATAGATTAGGTTCCATATTCTTGTAAAAACAAAAGCAAGCACTAAAGAGTGAGTCAGCTGAGGACACTGTTTTTTCCCACAGGCTTTGGACTCAAATGGATGTGAATTTGAGTAACCAACTCTGTTCACTTTTTTCTCACAGTTTTAAATTTAATTTTTTTAAATTGACAAATAATTGTACATAATCATGCAGTACATAGTGATATTTTGATACATATAATGTATGGTGATCAGATTAAGGTAATTAGCATATCCATAATCTCAAACATTGATTATTTACTTATCCAAATCTATTCATTTTTAACTGTGTGACTGCAGTTGTCTTCTCTGAGCCTCAGTTTTCTGGTCTATAAAATGGGGATAATAATAGTACTTTCCCCATTAAATGATACGATTCATATAAAACACCTATGATAATGCCTGACATGTAGAAAGCACTCAACAATTTTAAATTATTTTTGTAGATTTATTCTTAATGTAATGTATTTACATTCCAACATATCACAAGTTGTGTGTATGTGAGTGTGTGTGTGTGTGTGTGTATATGTGTGTGAATAGATATGTTATATGGCTAGAAACTGGAAACCATTTTTGTGGACATAATAGCAGAGGGTTTTTGCCAAGCGGATACACTCTGTTGTCTGGTTTCTTTCACTCAAGATAATGTCTGTGAGGTGTGGCCATGTTGTTACTGAATCAGGAATCTGTCCCTTTTATTGCTGAGTGCATTTTGTTGTATGGATGTCACAATTTATTAATTCATTCACTTGTTGATGGACAATACGCTGTGAACATTCTTGTACAGGCCTTTTGTGGATATTTGTTTTCATTTTTATTGGGTAGACATAGAATTTGCAGGGTCATTGTGTAGGTTATGTTTAGCCTTATAAGAAACACTATACTGATTTCCAAAGTAGTTGTTCTACTTCACCCTCTCACCAGCAACTTATTTGTGTTCTGGTTGTTTCACATCTTCACCAACCTTTGGTAATGTCAATCTTTTTTATTTTATCCATTCAACTGAGTGTGTTGTTTCCTCATTGTGGTTTAATTTGTGTTTCTCTGCTAATGACATTGAACATTTTTGCCATCAATTTTTTGTCCTCTGCACTAAACTCTGTGCTCACAATCATAAGGGAATGCTGTAATTAAAAATCAAGCACATTGACACTGTAAAATACCTGCTACAAATAGTTTACATGTTGATTAACCTTTAATCCCACCTGGTCGAAGTGTTATTTTAGATACACCTTTAGGACATTGTGTTAGTTTCTGTCTCTTCAGTGTATTTTCCCTCCATTATTTAGCTGGATTTAGCATAAAGTAACTACTCTCTTGGTAAAATCCTCCTGATAATTTATATGATAATCATGAAGTAGAGCCTTTAGATTTCTTAATGCCTTGTATTTGGAGCATGTCTTTCTTCTGGAATGCTCAAAGCCCTTTGATGTTAATATTCACAACATCTTTGTGAAGTGGGTAGGAAGCACTGGGGGAAGTTGAAATTCCAGAAGGAAAGCAACTTAGCCCAAATCTTAAAGTCAACCATTGAAATTCAGACTGTCACTTGAATCACAGTCATCAGATGTGTCACCAGACCTACTTTAACCTAGCAAACCAAGTTACCTCTCCTAATGGGGCCAGACTGATGAAAGTTTCAAATAAAGTCGAGTGGCTTCATCTGCTGATATAAAGTTAATATAGTTCTCTCCGCCCCAAATCTTTCAGAACTAGAAAGTTATCATGAGCTGTGCCATGTAGAGTCCCCATGGATTTGTGAACTGATGGTTATAAAGAAAAACAGAGTCATTCTGCCCCACAGAAAAAGATGTGTGAGAATGCAGTAATGTAAAAAACAAGTTTCAAAGAACAGTGCACAAAATCTCCTATCCTCTCATACACACATAAATATTTTCAAATAAGAAGACTGCGTTTTGATTAAAAAATAACAAAGAAGTGTATGGGACTCCAGCAACAAGAAATAAAACACTTTGGTGTTTCAGGTTTGCTTTTCCTGTATCTGAACATATTGCATATTTAAAGAGTCACTCTAAAGTAATATGTCTGATGTTTAACAAATATGTCAAAATCCACACACCCAAATAGGTGCTGTTTTCCTCAAAGGAGGCATCTTGGGATGTTATACAGTTACTTCAATGTCACTTTGTCACTGATAGAAACACTTTTGGAATTGCTATTTCGGAATTGCCTTTAGAGCTTAGGAACAGTTTTTGAATATTTTCAGGATTCTGTGGCTCTATAAAAAAGGATGCTTCACATATTCTCTCACCATTTTAGTGCCTTAATTCTTAGGCTTCTTATTCTGAGTCTCCTTACTCCAAACCTCTACCCAATTCTGATCTCCAGAGTTTTAATCCATTCTTCAATCTCCGATTCACAGCTTATTTTATAGTTCTGACATGACCACTAGCTCCACAATTTTAGCTGTAAACTTCACTTCTCTTCCTGACCACATTTCTGATTTTTCTTCTGCCTAACAGTTTCAGGCAGCTCTAAGTAAAAACCCTTTGGTGTAGCCTGACACCTGGAACAATTATCCTAGCTCATCCCCTAAATATAAGACTGCCCACCCACTGCACGCTTCACCCCCATGAGCAGTGGCTGAAGACTCAGTGGTGTTTCATCAGCATCCCTTAAGAACAAAATTTATTTGTTACAACAGCCCAAAGTCATTTGGTACCAAATCTGATGAATGACATCTTGAACCCACGCTGTATATGAAAGACAAAGAACAACGAAGTGGCTATAAAGTAGTGAGATGGGATTTATCCTGTGGCTCTGAATGCTGCATTGAATCATTTGCCATAGAGTAGGGAATCCCACTTTCACATGCGGTGAAGGTTCAGCTCTCACTGCCGCTACCGGCAGGTCATTTGTACCTCTGCACCATGTCATCTTCGCTGTGGGACTTCTGCGGATGGGACTCATCTCCTGATAGAGGAAAATTAGATGTGGTGAAACACACACTCACAAATGTTTAGGGGCACTGATGGCAGACTGGGACTAAGTATACAGCTTGCCATAGATGCTTGAAGGGAAAACTAAATTTATTTTAAAAAGTAGTTTTTAAAAAAATTAATTGTTTTAAAAATCTTTAGTAGGGTGAGAGCACATTCTTTTTTTTTTTTTTTTTTTTGAGACGGAGTCTCGCTCTGTCGCCCAGGCTGGAGTACAGTGGCCGGATCTCAGCTCACTACAAGCTCCGCCTCCCGGGTTTACGCTATTCTCCTGCCTCAGCCTCTCCAGTAGCTGGGACTACAGGCGCCCGTCACCTCGCCCAGCTAGTTTTTTTGTATTTTTTAGTAAAGACGGGGTTTCACCGTGTTAGCCAGGATGGTCTCGATCTCCTGACCTCGTGATCCGCCCGTCTCAGCCTCCCAAAGTGCTGGGATTACAGGCTTGAGCCACCGCGCCCGGCCGAGCACATTCTTATATATCTCCAACAACTTTAAAATATTTACACTGTACAAAGAAAAGTAAAGAATGAGTAAATAAAAACTGCAATAATTAAAATACATTAGTCTTCTTTTGGATAGTGCACTTTTATAGTAGCATTTATCAATTTATTTTCCTAGCTGCCTTTGCCTTAATTAATATAATATGAATTTATATTTCCCCAGTGTGGGAAAGCAGATTATCCCAAACACAGAGATGGGAAGCTGTGTCTGTGGTTATGGCTCATGCTCAAAGATGACCTGGATACTGTTCATATGTTAGGCTATGTCAAAAATCCAGTGCATCATTTGCAATATTTCCCATGCCAGATTCACCTGAAGAACTGACTTAAAAACAACAAGAAAAATTATCTTTTTAATGAAAATGCTGAGGATGAGTGCCAGGATTTAGATTAATTTGTAAAAGAATCTGGTAGTTCTCCAAGTGCATGGGGAAGGAAGTAATCATCAGAATTGATAGGGAGGGCAGGTCAGCCCAGGCAGGAGAGAGCTGGGGAGGCCCGGGCAGCAGAGCCCCTTTCTCCTTGGGCAAGGCTGGAACATAATCACGTGGAGGGAAGAGAAGAATAGTTAAGGCAGAAAGTTGTATTGCATTTTGTCTTCCCTTCACGCACTTAGCTTGGGGTTTCCAACATGCAGGGGAGAGGATGGAAAGGGCACTCTGTCTAAGCTCCATCACAGCAGTCCTACAAAGGAAACAGCTTTTAAAAGTCGCAAGAAGGATTTATGACTTCAGGGACCTTTATGAGTCCTTTTATTAGCCTAGTACATCACTTCTCTCCCATCTTTATGCTGACAACACTTCTCAGCCCTTTCCTGGATTTCTTGTCAAACTGGGCAACTATATAAAATGAACAGACAGGAGCTGCAGGAAAGGGCTGATTGATTCCTGTGTATGCCCACACATTCGGAATAAGTTTATTCTGCTAAGCGGTTCTCTTATGCAGGCTTCCAGTGAGGGAATCTTTCATTGTTTCTGACAACTATGTGTTTCCAAAAAGCTTTATTTTTTTTCTTACGGTGTTCTTACTAAGAACATAAATCAACATTTAAGGAGAATAGCACGCCAGCTTAAATAGTTTTACAAAAGTTATTTGAAGTTTGTAGATAGCTCTGATTAGTGTGGGTTGGCCATCAAAGTCAGTAAATGGTGCCCGTTCTTTTAAGCCATTTATGTGGCTGACTTTTTATTTCCACTACCTTTACTTATTAATATGAAGTTTTTAAGGGACAACTCAAATTTTACCTCCTCTGTAAAGCCTTCCTTGATTTCTCCAAGCTATAATTAATTTGTTTTTTTTTCTATATTCAGCAAAATTAATAGTTGCAAAAATTTAATGAACAGTTACATATCCTATAGGCATTAGTCTGGGCATATTGATTCACTGATTCTCTACAACAATCCTATGATATCTGTACTGTGATATTCTGAGGCCCAGAATGGTTCAGTGACTTGGCCAAGATCATACAGCTGGAACAAGGAAGAACATAGATTTTAACCTAGACATAGGCATTCTTACTCCAGAGCATGCAATCTTAACTTCTGCCCTCTGCTGCAACTCCGTAATACTTTTAATGACATACACCTTCAGGAACAATCATCTGTAGTAGCTAACCTCCACTGGGTGCTGCACAAAACTAACTTCAGTGTTTTTATTGCACTTCTTGAGATGTGCACATTCTTCCAACACTCTCTACCTTTGGTTTACCCATGAGGAAGGAAGTACTGAAAAGAAGACCCCTCATGAATGGATTAACGACCTTATGAAAGAGGTGGGAGAGCTGTTTGACCCTTTTTGTCCTTCTGCCTTCCACCAAATGAGGACGCAGCAACAAGGCGCCATCTTGGAAGCAGAGGCAGCCAGCCCTCATTTGACACCTAACCTACTGGCTGCTCCTTGATCTTGGACTTCCCAGTCTCTAGAACTGTGAGAAATAAATGTCTATTATCTATAAGTCACCTAGTCTCAGGTATTTTGTTATAGCAGCACAAATGAACTAAGACCAGTCACCTCTTGTGCCAAAACTGAAATAAATATAGCAGCACTTGTGGACAACTGATAAGGGATGGAAGAAAATTGGATTATAAAGCGAATGAGATTTTCAGATTTCCTATACATAACAGGGAACATAATTTAGTGGAAAGTGCTTGTGTATTGAATCAGAGAGACTGGATTTTAAGCATTGGTTGTACCACTTATTAACTGAGTAAACTTGGCAACTTTCACTTCTAAAATTTTTTTTTTTTTTGAGATGGAGTCTCACTCTGTCGCCCAGGCTGGAGTGCGGTGGCGCGATCTCGGCTCATTGCAAGCTCCGCCTCTGAGGCAGGAGAATGGGTTCACGCCATTCTCCTGCCTCAGCCTCCCGAGTGGCTGGGACTACAAGCGCACGCCAACACACCCGGCTAATTTTTTGTATTTTTAGTAGAGACGGGTTTTCACCATGTTAGCCAGGATGGTCTTGATCTCCAGACCTCATGATCCGCCTGCCTCAGCCTCCCAAAATGCTGGGATTACAGGCGTGAGTCACCGCGCCCGGCCGACTTCTAAGCTTCAAAGTCTCCCTATGCTAAGAAGGGTATCTGTACTTACCTTGAAAGATTTGTATAAAATGAGAGAAAAACCTGGGGCTCAGTAAATAATGTTAGTTTCTCTGTCCCTACAGGTCATGATTTACTGGTTATACAGGTAGTGCAGAACCCAGTCCAGTACTGGGGAGGCCATACTGGCAAAAGTGAATTCAGAGTAAAGGAAAAACCCAGAGTCTTATCATGTTCCATTCTTTGTTTTCATGAAATCTTTGCTCCTGCTTCTATCACATCATCCACATTTAGTTATGAAGAAGAGACATTATCAGGTCCTATGATTAACACACGAAAGATGTGCTTGAGAATTCCAAGCTTTATTCAGTGCCGATTCAGAGATTTCATTGTGACGTCATTTTAATGTCTGAACTAATGGGTAGTTTGGCCACACTGACTAGATTTGAAATGATTATTAATTTCTTTAGTACTATAATAACATTAATTTAGGTGAAGTATTTAGCAGTAATTAATATCCTTTAATTTGAAAGAATTGCCAAGTAGTTTTCTCTCTTGGCTTGGGTGTAGGTAGCTAAGTGCAGCTGAATAAAAATTAATCAAAAAGGAAACAGCTTGTGTTTTATGTTAAATTTGCCTTTAATGGATTAAAAAATATTCTTTGGTAGAATATCTTACCATAAAGAGGTATATTTGAATCACCAATGTTATAGAATGTGAACAGTCCAAATGCCATAAACCTTATGGATAGAACCATTCACCTCCAGATGCACATGTAGGGTATAAAGTGAGTATAGAAACTTGATATGTGTGTCCATATGCTCATGGAGTTGTGAAGATCTTAATACTGGCTCTGCTATTATTATTCCTCTAGAATCACAATATGAAGTTTCATATTTTTATGTGCATTTATAGTAAATGTTACTCCTTGCTAACCAGAGAGGCATTTAGGCAATCTCTGGGTATGAAAACTGCTGACATTTTCTGAATTTCAAATGACAAATGAGATGCTCCTGTCAGTTTACTGTGTAACTCCATAGCATATGGTGCTTCTGCTGGTGGGTGTTATTTCAAAGTTTGCAAATCACACCACGAGAAAGTCCCTCTGGTGGGCTCCTGGAATACTTAGCAACTGTGAATCTGAAGTGACAGTACAGAGAGAAAGAACTAAAAAAATAGCTTTTTTTTTTTGACAAGGAGAAGGCAGTACAAAGTGAATGATAAGTTAATACAAGGAGGTGGAGGAGTAGAGACACCAATCTAGCAAAAAAAAAAAAAAAGAAAGAAAAAGAAGCAGTTTTCTGTTTTATAGGAAAAACTAGGAAATTATCTGAATTCTGAAAACAGAGTGTATAATGTCAGGTTTCAGAGAAAAAAAATAAGGATTAAGAGACTGGCTAGAATGGGAATAACTGTCAACTATGCTACGCAGAAGTTTAGAAATAGAAGAGATAATTGTTTCATGAGATAGAGGATGGTGACAAAATGATATTTTATTCTAGATATTTTAACCCCAAATGATGAAGGTTTGAAAATAAAGCCAAAATGGGGCAGTTTATTTAAAACCAGTTCCCAGCAGGGCCTTATTTCTTTCATTGCGATCTATTTTAGTGGGCACATTGTCTTGCTTTGTTCAATAATGCCCACATTCCAGAGTGTTCCTACAGTGGTCAACAGACCAGACAATTAAATGGAAAAGCCAGTGAAAGTGGTTGCTAGAACTAATTGACTGACCAGTTTCATAACAATAGTTCAACCAACTTAAGGACCACTGCCCAAAGCTCATTTCTCCACATTCCTCTTTGGAATCCAAAAACTTTCCATTGTTCTCCAACCACAGAATTTTTTATTTATTCCTAAAGAGTGCAGAGAAAGTGTGAGCAACCTAAAATGATTTTTTTTTTTAAGTTGAACCTTCTATTCCTCTCATTCTGGAATCTTTAAGTAATTTTACCCCCAAATCCATGGAATCCTAGATATGTTTTCATGTATGAAATGAGAAATAGCCAGTAAAATAAGAAAGTGGGGTGAATGGTGTTGAATCTCTTCAGATATTTTCGGTTCTTGAACTTATATGTGTTAGGAGTTGATCTCAGATAATAACAAGAAATAAGAACAATAATAATAGGAAAAATGTATTGTATTCTAAGCATGTCATGTGAATTCAAATTTATAATCCTCACAAAAGCAAAAAATAAATAAATAAAACCACCTTACTATCCCCATTTCACAGATGAGGAAATTAAGGCACAGAGTGGTCAAGCAGCTTACTTAAGGTCCCCGGGGAAGGAGTATAGCAGCTACCTCCTAGTTTTGATGTAGAGTAGAAACAGGTTAATTTGTCTACAAAACCTTTGGGACCCCTGTCCCTGCCCCCAAACCCTCACCAGCCCTAAGGTGAGCCATTACAGTCCACCTTTGTAGTTTCTGACTATGACCCTTCTTCTCAGACCACAGGAAATTGGATCTAAGGGTGGATCATATTATACAAAGTCTAGATTGTGCCAAACATTTCTTTTCCTGTGGGACTTATCTCAGGCTTGGGGTGACCCAGAGGCACCTGAGCAAGCAGAAGAGGCCATTGGCTGACCCAGGGAAGGACTACCATAGAGGGCAGTGGGAGTGAGGGGCCAGAGAAGGAAAGAGCAAACGCAGTTGTCAACATTTTACTCCTCAGCTCTTGTCTGCAGGAGGCCTGATGTACTACTTGTGATGGAGTTTCATGGGAAACCCCTATGGCCTTCTACTAAAACCTTTTAAAATTTATTCTTAACCATGTTTGAGCAAGTTTCTGTTAAATACAACCAAATTATGCTTAAGAATTATGATTCTTCTTTGAGGGGCTCCTGTTCTGTGTCAAACCAAACCACTCTGAATAGTTACATCAAAACACGTGTTCATTCACAGCCTCCCAAAACCTCTATCCTCCTTTACCCCCAGTATTGATACTGTTAGCAGAAGGCAAGATTGACAAAGGGTAAAAAAAAGAGGCCAAGTACTGCTCACTACCGACAAGATCGGGAATGGCTTTTAACAAGAGAGTATATGTTAACTGACCTACTACAAGCATCTTTAAAAAATGTTTGTTTTCCTTCATTTCTGTTTATTCAGTAAAATTATAGCAGCTCTGGGTTCTGTGTTTTATAGGTTAAAACAAATAGAAATTTTAACTCTTGCAGAATTATGTTAACATGTTAAAATGTGTCTCTATTTTCAGTTGGGGAAATGTGCAGAGAGGCAGTGTGGTTAAAAATGGAGTCAGGCCAGCTGACAAGAGTACCCACCTCATAGGCTTAGAACAGTGGCTGGCTCACTGAAAGAGTTCAGGGAATGTTTGCATTAATTATCATTTTTATTATCATCATTATGCCTCTGACCTCTTACCTTTCTCAACAGCATAATTCCTACATTCTTTGGATTGGTACCAACCAACAGTATTCTTTAAGTTCTGTGGAAAGACATCATTAGTACATTTGACTTACAATAGCTGTCTGTTTTTCCTCTCTCAAAAGTAATGATTATTAGGCCCTTTACCTCTTATTTGCTTGCAAATCTTATTTTTTCAGCATTTCTCCAAGAAATACAGCAATGCACTCAAAGGTTTTTCATAGACTTTTGTGTGACACTTTTCTAGAATATAGGAATTGTTGAGGAAAGACATTTTAATAGTACTAGATTTAAATTTACTTTCCAACTGTTTACTTTTTCCTTGATTTTTCAGTAAATGAGTATGTCCCTCTCAAGGCTTGTTTATACTGATGCGCAACAAAATCCAGGTCGTCATAGGGTGCAGCTCTTCCAATTTTCTGCTTTCATTTAATATCTAAATATTAGAGAAAAGAGGAGAAATAATTTTTAAAAGTGAAGTGTATGGAATCTAATAGAGGACTATTATACTCTAATCGGAAATATTAGGTTTTACATATATAATAAGTATATATGTAAGTATATCATATCTTCTTTCTTTGTAACTTCACCCCACTCAATAAATGTTGACCGAATTAACTGACCTTAGTTCTATCCTTAATTCATTGGAAATCGAACGTTTCCCTTCTACATATAGTTAGCATATTTCTTCAGAGCAGCAGGATAAACAGACTGCTAGGTGTTTTTTAGTAATGCTATCATTAAATTTCATAGAAAGATATTACAAATAGGAGGAGATGACAAGCCAGGCGTTTCATGCTGTGTAACTCTATGCAAGTTTCTATTATGATTATATCCCTTTTAGTGGAGATTCTATTGTGATTTGATGTCATAAAATATCACCTCTCTCTGACAGATATTGTAAGCCAAACTGCTTGTAACAGCCAGTCAGTCTCAAAATGACAGAAGTCCTGTATCCTCATCAGATCCAGCACTGGGAAGGGTTTTGTGTTTTATCTGTCACACTTACTTGACATACATAACATCAGTTGCAAGGACCACATTTGTAAGAACAAGTTGTCCGGGTGTTCCGTTGACATCAATGCTCAGAAAATACAGGCTGCTGTGTTATCAGAAAGGGAACCACCAGCCTAGGAAATCAGTTGCCATGTAGGTGAACTCAGTCAGAAGTGAGACATGGAGTAGTACCAAGTGGCTACTGAGTTCAGGTTGGAAGCATGGTCAATAGAAATAGCTAGGAGATTATGTTAACACAAATTGTCTTTTTGAGAGCCATCATCCAAATAAAACAGTTTGCTAAGAGCGAACTTGACTAAGAACAACCCTGGAGCAACTGGTAGCCCAAACCATGTTTTCATGACTCTAAAAAAAAAACCCACCAGGTCCATAGAGTACCTTTGGGAAAGTCTGGAAAGGACATTCCTTCTGGATGGACATACTAGGAAAAGGCTGATTTCTAGTGGTATGTGCCAGTTATCAATCCACTCAGCCGCTAATCCTTTCTTCATCGTCCTGCTAATGATACTGGAGAATTTTTCACTTGCCAACTGACACTAAGTTAAACTGTCAATAGAGGGCACTGGAGGAACGCTGGAGGAAGAAGGAGCTTCTCTTCCTCATTCGAGTGTGTGCTCTTTTGGCATCTATGGCACCCCTGCATTGGCATCTTCCCCCAGCTTTCCAAAAGAGGGCTTCCCAGCAAGTTCGGCTCTTGCCACACTTCAGCAAACTTGTCTACATTCAGTGGACCCTACCATCCTCTCTATAATAAAGCCTGTATCTCAGCCCTGGTAGGCAGGGGTCTTTTGTCTAATTTATTCCTTATTTGGGTGCTTTGCCTGTGTCCTAGAGATAGTGTCTGCTCCCTAAATCTGTTATCCTTGTATTGTTTAGAGTTCCTTTGATGCTTAGTAGCTAACCCTCTGTTCCTTCAATCTACTGGTGTAGTTAATTATTCTACTTATTTATCGTTTCTGTCTCCTGAATGAACCTTGACTGACACAGTGAATGAATTAGAATAGTGGCCATTGACAAGATTTACTGAGTAAAGGTGCTTTTGTGCAAAAGAATAAATGCCTCCCTCTGCCAGTGACGGCAGCCCTCACCAAGACCTTCAACTTGTTGGGCAAATGAGAGTTGGACTTCAGCCTCCATTTACTTGTGTACATTGGACAGGCACCTTTGAGGAGGTGCACAGCTTGTACAACTGTTGCCCTTTCTGGGGCCACTGAAGCTCTATAAATTGAAAGATGGATTGCCATGTCTCTGCTCTCAAGATGATCTCAGGCTAGTGGAAGAGACAGAGAAGTAAATAGACAAAGGGAAATAGGTTTTGATGGAGGGAAATGTAGGATACTGTGGAAAAATGTAGGACAGACCCTGTATCTATTGCTGCATAAGAAATCACTCCAAAACATGGAGGCTTAAAACAGCAATCAGTATTTATTTGCTATGGTTTGGATGTTTGTCGTCTCCACACTTCATGTTGAAATTTGGTCCCCAATGTTTGGTCCCCAGTAATGGGAGATGTTTGGGTCTTTGGCCTGGATCCTGCATGAATGGCTTGGTGCCATTCTCATTGTAGTAAGTTCTTGGCTCTGTTAGTTTCTGTGAGAGCCGATTGTTAAAAAGAGTCTACCACTCCACTTCTCTTCCCCTCTCTCTGACTCTTTCCCTTTTGCCATATGATCTCCACACACACCAGCCCTTCTTCACTTTCTACCATGAGTGGAAGCAGCATGAGGTCCTCACCAGATGAAAATGCCCAATCTTGAACATTCTACCCATCAGAATAATGAGCCAAATAAACCTTTTTTTCTTTATACATTACCCTGTCTCAGGTAATCTAGTATAGCGGCACTAAACAGACTTAAGACATTTCCTTACACAGTTTCTGTGAGTCAGGAATTTGGGAGCAGCTTAGCTGAATGATTCTGGCATGAGATCTCTTATGAGGTTGTAGTCAAGATGTCAGCCAGGGCTGCAGTCAACTGAGGGCTTGCCTGGGGCTGGAGAATTTGCTTCTAAGATGGCTCAATCACATGGCTGGCAAGTTGATGCTGGTTGTTGGCACAAGGCCTTACTACACTGACTTCTCCATAGGGATGACTGAATAATCTCAAGATATGACAGCTGGCTTTCCCCAGAGCAAGCGATTGAAGAGAGAGCAAGGTAGGACTTACTACTTTTATTATGACTTAGATTCAAAAGTCAGACATTTGACAATTTTGCTAGATTACATAGGTCAGGTCAGCTTTATTCAGTGGGGGAGGAGGCCATCTGGAGACCTTACCATCAGAAAGTAAAAATCACTGGTGGCCATTGTGAAGGCTGATCCCCAGATCTTCTAGAACAAACTGGAGAGAGTCAAGCTTTCTGCAGCAGAGAGCACTGGAGGTGAGTCTGGCAGACTGAGTTTATAAAGCAAAGTAGGGCAGAAGAATGTTGCAAACAAAGGCATCATCACATGCAAAGCCATGGGAAAGTGAAAGAGCAATGAGAAGTAGTGGGGTATCACTCTGTTGTAGGATTTGGAGTTTAGAGATAGGAAGTTGCTGCTGGATGAATTCAGTGAGAAATAATGTTGTAAGGCTGGATAAATCACCAAAGGTAAAGTCATAAAGAACCTTGCTTGGCATTTTTCTTTTTACAGGATAAGGGCAATCATAGACAGACTGTAATTATTCTTAGTACCTGCATCTCAAAAGGAAGGCATTCAAATCCAGTGCACTTTTTGCAGTGTTAATTTCCAATTCTTCTTTGTGGAGTCAATCACTTTCTGTATGCATTTCCTGGCTGCTTCTCTTCTCTTTCTTCAGTTCCTTTCTCCTTAAACACATTTGAAGCATAAGGGCATGGCCAGTGTGAACTGAGAGGCTAATGTTCCACGTTTCCCCAGTCATGATGGCAAATGCCCTGTGTGGACCTGCTGGCTTGCTGTGGGTGTTGTAGGGACTCTGGCCAGAGACACACGGAATGATATCAGCTTCAGTCAGTGACAGCACTTGAGTCAAGGGACATCATTTTGAAAGGACATTTTATTCATGTGTCAGCATGGCAGATCATCTGGGGATGCTGTCTTTTCAGCTGTCCTCATAAACAAGGAAAATAATGCTGTCAATATTAGCATTTTCAAAGGTAATGGACAGCAGTGTATCTGTCTACATATCTCAAGATATATATACACACACACACACATATATATGTACACACACACACACATATATCAATCAGTTAGGCCTGGGACACTGGATTAGGAAACATTATCTGTCTCTTTCAGGAATGAAAGCAATCCATTAAAGTCAATTTCTAATTTTCTATAGAAGGAGTAGGAATAAGACAGAAAATAAAAATCCTTATATAATCATCCAACCTTATTTTTATTACTATTGTCATATTCTTTTCTGGAAACACCTTAGAGGTGTTAGTAAGTCTGCTTGCAAGTAACAAATTGCCTAATTTTAGTCCCACTAACTCATTCAATTGCCTTGTCAATTTACTTTCTCTCTCTTTTTTTTTTTTTTTGAGACGGAGTTTTGCCCTTGTCTTCCAGGCTGGAGTGCAGTGGTGTGATCTCAGCTCACTGCAACCTCCGCCTCCCGGGTTCAAGCAATTCTCCTGCCTCAGCCTCCCGAGTACCTGGGATTACAGGTGCACACCACCATGCCTGGCTAAATTTGGTATTTTTAGTAGAGACGGGCTTTCACCATGTTGGCCAGGCTGGTCTCGAACTCCTGACCTCAGGTGATCTGCCTGCCTCGGCCTCCCAAAGTGCTGGAATTACAGGCATGAGCCACTGTGCCTGGCCAACTTTCTCTTCTTAAGACAGTTGACTAACCCACAAAGTTAAGAAATAGCCATAGCTAGCCTCTAAGTCTCTTTCAGACTGAAAAGATCCCATATTATGAATTGCACTTTTTGAAGCCACACACTTATTGGAGATATTAAAAGATATGGGAAGTGTGAGATATAAAGGGAGATATAGTAATTCATAAGCCATACAAGCAATCTCTGAATAATTAAAAATTTTTTATACCACTAGACTTGCTTGTGTTTTACTTGCTGTTGACATGACTCAGATAACAAAGGAAAGTAATCAAAAAACTCTTAATGAAGAAGTCCATTTTGCTGATTCCTAGTCTTAAGTCTTTCTGAAAGTATCCTAACTGGATTAGTACAGTTCCTGTGGAAAAGACTGTATACTCTTAAAAATTCACTGTCCATGTTTAAAAATATAAAACACACACACACATGCACACGCACACACATACATGTATGTTTTAATACGACCCTGCTCCTCCTTGTTCAGTCCACTGTTCCAAAGACACTTCTTGGTTTCTTCTAAGTTTTCCTAGTGCTTTGCCGCTGACTTGCACTACTCATGACTGCAGAGGCCCAGGACTGAGAAACCATTCCAGCAGTACAGAAAGATGCAGAAAGTCTGACAGAGAGGAGCAAAATTCCATAAAGGAAAAACACAGTGCAGTTCACAAGGCAGCAGCATGGTGGAGGACAAAACCTTGGGGAGAATGCTGATCACCACAAAGTTCTCTTTCTTAATTACAGATATTTGAGTTGACCATGGACAAAATCTTGACTGATCACTTAGTTCATTAGCAAGTGTAGGAGTTTATTACGTGTTAGCTTGACTGAGCCATGGGGTGACCAGTATTTGGTGAAACCTTTTTCTGAGTATTTCTGTGGGAGTGTTTTTGGATGAAAGTGTAATTAAATCTGTAGATTTAGTGAAGCAGATTGCTCTTCCTAATGTGAGTGGGCCTCGTTCAATCAGCTGAAGGCCTAAACAGAAGAAAAAGGCTGCCTTTCCCCCAAGTAAGAGAAAACTCCTGGTTACTGACTGCCTTGGAACTGGGACATTGGATTTTTCCTGCCTTATGACTTCAACTGAAACATTGGCTCTTCCAGGGTCTCCCCAGCTTGCCGACTCAATCTGCAGATCTTGGAACTTAACCCCCACGTTTCTATGAGCCAATTCCTTGTAATAAATCTACCTATATATTCTTCCCTTCTTTCCTTGCTGTGTTTGTCAGGCTTCTCCAGAGAAACAGAACATCTATCTATATATCCATATCTGTATCTCTTTACATAGTATACATGTATAAACTGTATACAACCTATTGATTCTGTTTCTCTGGAGAAGCCTGACAAAGACAGCAAGGGAGGAAGACATCCATAGTAGAGATTAGACAAATGAGTTAAGTAAGGATGATGATAATCTTATAGTAATGAGAAAATTGGAAAATAGCAAAGATATGCAGCAAAACACAAAAGTCCAAGTGGCAAAATATTGATGAAAAAAGTATATGTGTTGTGTCTGTGTCACCACAATGGTATCAATAAGGGGTTGTAGGCAAGAGTGGGTCAGGTCAGATTCAGATGGCAATTAAACTAAACAAATAAACTTGTTGCATAGTATGTAAGAGGAAAGAGGACTCAACCTGGGACCAGTTAGTGTATGTTTGTTATTTATTGCTGTGTGACGAGCTGTACCAAAACTCAGTGGCTTAACATAATAACCATTTCATGTGTTCATAATAACCATTTCATGTGTTCATTATTTTGCAAGCTGGGCTAGGTTTAGCTGGATGGTTTTCTGCCAGTCTTGCCAGTGGTGATTTGTGTGGCCGTACTCAGAGGGCAGAATGTCTGCAAGCTGGGCCCAGCTAGGGCAGCTGGACTTTTATCTGTCTTCATCCAGTCTCAGGGCAAGAGTGAAAGCTGCCAGCCTTTCTTAAGGTTTAGGCTGAGAACTGACATAGAGTCACTTCTGCTACATCTTCTTGCCTGTGAGTCACAGCACCAGCGAAGATTCCAGGAAAGCAGACTATACAAGGATTACATATAACAAGGTGTGGTTCACTGGGGGTTGCCAATGAGATAGATTGTGACAGCATACAAAACAAGTAATGTGAGCACTGGAAATGCAGGACTGTGAGGAGGGAACTTGAAGAATGGGTAAACAAGATTAAAGTCATAGACAGAGGGGCAATTCCTAATGTCTAAGGATTTCCAAAACAGGAGGAAATGTGACAAAGAAATCTCATTAGGGAAATTAAAATTTTGTCCAGCGTGTGAGCTGGGTATGAGAGAACAGGCAAGAGATGGAGCTGACAGTGAGTAGAATGGGAACATAGCTTGAGATTCAGCATCGACAGGCAAGTCCACCAAACAGAGCAGTTAGTAATGATTACTGGACCTTTAAAATAAATAACAGCAGAAGATACTATCTTAACTGAAAGCCTATGGTATAGTTTGGATATTTGTCCCTCCAGACCTCATGTTGAAATTTGATCTCTAATGTTGGGGATGGGAGCTAGTGGGAAGTCTTTGGGTCATGGGGGCAGATCTCTGATGAATGGTTTGATGCCATTCTCGTGGTAGGAAGTTACTGCTCCTGAGAGAGTGGTAATTAAAACGAACCTGGCACCTCCCACCCCTTGTGCTTTCTTTCTTGCCATGTGATCTCTGCACATGCCAGCTCCCCTTCACCTTTGGCCATGAGCGGAAGCAGCCTGAGGCCCTCACCAAGAAGCAGATGCTGGCACCATGCTTCTTGCGCAGCCTACAGAACTCCAAGCCAAATGAACCTCTTTTCTTTATAAATTACCCAGTCTCAGGTATTCCCTTATAGCACCACAAAACTAACTAACACAGCCTCAAGAGTGAATATCGTTGCCAGAAAATAAAAGTGTTGACTTAATCTGGTGGGCAATAGATAAAAGCCAAGCTATGAAGGTTCACATACATTATCATTAAAGCCACATCACTTGAAACTGGCTAATTCTTTATAATAAATATACGATACAACCCTAATTCATAAGTTTATTAGTTGTTCTATAGGTGTGTTTTAGGAAATGTTAGATTTTAAGCCAAGGACAGAACTGGCTACCTAGGTGGGGTGTAAGTAATTTGGAGGAGTGGGGTTGGATGCAGGGAAAACTTTTGCTATACCCACAAAAACTTCTTTATCTACTGAAAGTTGCCCAAAATTCCCCTTCATTCTTTTTTTTCTTTTCATTTCTTTTGTTTTTCTTTCTTTTTTTATTTTTTGTTAAATCTGCAAAACTTCCAAGAGTATAACACTTTTAAACATTTGTAGCATTTTGGGATCAGTTAGGGTCAGACAAGAAATCAGAAACTACATCAGACATTTCAATAAAGGGCATTTTTTTTTTTAAAAAGGAGCTGGTTAAACAGATGTTGGAAGACTGGAAAAGCAAAAAGTGAACATTTAAGTAACACGGAGAGAGTAATTATACCCAGGCCCTGGAGAACAGAGGGAAGAGCCTGGGGCTAGCTGAACCTAGACGCTTAGGGAAGGGGCCCTGCAGAGTTGGAGTTCAGACTTCCTGGTAGGGGGAGCTGTTCCGCTGCTTCTGGTATCTCAGAAAGTCACAAGAGAGTGAGTGGCCTCATGGAATTAGGACTCAGAACTCTGAGGAGGGACACCTCCCATCTGATGCTTCTAAGGAGTAATGAACAAAGCTGGAGACTGGGACCACTACTGCCACTAGGCTATTGTTGGCAATACATTAACAACATGCGTATAAAAAGCAAGTCCCCAGTTACCTCTCTCTCCATACTGCCCTCTGTTGGTCGTGCCTAACAGACAAAGGAGAAATACTTTTGGTGAAGTGCTAGCAATAGCATCTAAGTATAGAGGAATGGATTTTCACCTGAAAAGGCAGCTTAGTAACCAGCACACGTATTATAATAAATGGAATAATTTGAAAACTAGTTTTGATAGAGAAGAAAACCTAGGGAGGTAGATTCTAATGGAATTGGAGAGGGACATGAATGAAATTACAAGGTGGACAGCAGAATGGGAAGGTATACTTGTCATCATTTTGCATAGTGTAAGCTTTGACTAAGATATTTCATCCCTCTAGATAATGTTAACAAAGAAAAGCTAAAGCTGGTTGCAAATATTAACTATGTAAATAGCAAAATAATAATAATAATAGACATTCATGTTTAAAATCTGTACTGCCTATTCAATGATACAAAGTATGGTACAGAAATACCTTATACCCATACTTGTATTTTATAATCTTCAATGACTTTGATTGAAATGATTGAACTTATTATAGATACAAGAAATAATTATAGTAATACAATTGAAACATTAAAATGTAATCACTTTGGAAAATTATACAATATTCCAAATATTTAAAGAGTTAACACTGGATAATTACTATGTGTCTAGCATTGCTGTATATGCTTTACATATATTAAATCATGTAGTTCTCACTGTAATCCTATTTCTCTATTTTCTTCATTTTATAGATAAAAGGACTATGGCAGAGGGAGGCTAAGTAACTTGCAAATAATCACACAGCTCTAAGTAACAGAGCTAGGATTTTAATCAAGGTGTTCTGGCCCTTAAACTCCATTCTACATTGTTAGTAAAAACATTTTGCATTAAAAAATCCCCCAAAATCCCTTCAAGTCACAAGTTAGTTTCCTTATCTATAAATAGGGGTAATAATTTTTTGCATGATGGGATTGTTATTTATTGTAGTTATTAAATTGTAATGTTGTACATTGTAGCTAGCACACTATTTGTTAAAAGTTCTAATTCAGTGTTTGTCATGTATTAAGGCCTTAATAAATGGTAGTTATTTGTACGTCTGAGTACCTTCACTGAGGTAGTGAAATGTGAGTCATCTGAGTATGCACAAGGTATTTCAAAAGTAAACAAGAAAATCTCCCATAACCAAGATAAATGGGTGGAGGGACAAACCATACTGGCCACTAAAACAGCCTGATAAACAATAAGATGTCCTATGAAGTATAGCATTAATTTTCTTATGTGCTTTCTAAACTGCTAGTTATATCAATGGATCATTATCTGAATAATTATCCTAATGTTTAAAACCTCAATTTACTATATAGATAGGGAAGCAACAAAACAAAACAATTACTAGCAGAGCCCTGTTATGGAGGTCTACCTTTTGGTCTGCCCAGCTGGCCTCACTCAATCTGCACTCAAAAGGGAAAATACCATTTCGAGACTGGTATAGAGATGGACCATAAAGTGATTTATTTTTCCATTTGCTTTTAAGAAAAAGGAGATGAGAGTATAATGTAGAGTAATGGCTGTATATTACGGTTGTGGATAGAGAAAATATAATAATATGCTACTTTAGCACAAAAAAAATCCTCTGATTTCTTATTCTGAAATCCATGAACATGTGTATACAAATGTTTTAATTAAATGAAAGCCCTATTTTGTGGGGCTATTTATTGAAGAGACCTTGTAAAACTATTTGTATAAGACCAGGTCTCCATGTTGGTTAAAATTAACTTGGTTGGGCCACAAAGAAGAAAATAAATGTGACACGTTGCTCTTGATGTTTCAGGAAATTTAGAAACATGGCTGTAACTGTAATACCAAAAGCATTTCAGGTTTGTAACCAAGGCAACTCTTCTTTCTCTGCTTTCAAGCTTTCCTGTTGATTATCTATTGTAATGCCAATAATTGCAGCTGAGAGGAGTCTCTGTTTGTTGTGAGAGACAATTAGCACTTGAAATAAAATAACAGATTTAAATAAATTGGGGGACTCAACAGTGTGACCTGATCTCTTAGGAGCAAGCAACAGCTTTGGAATATAACTGATTCCTATGTTTGCAGCAGCCTCCAGAGTGAGCGAGTTACAATCCAACATTACTTGAGGTCTTATTGGTGATTACTCTAGTTGTTATGGTTGAAAACCATTTGCTTCTTCTTAGATTTATATTGGAAAATAGCTTAATAAATCCAAACCTGCAAGAAGGTGATACTGAATTTTCGATTGATAGGCTTATTCAAACAACTTGTCTCTACATGTAATGCTTCATTAAAAAATATTTCCTTCAATTATTGCCATAATTACTCTTCGCTGTTATATAAACTGTATTTTAGATTGCTATTTATTTTAATTCAGATGTGAATGCAAAGCGAGCAACTCCTAATCTACATATCTTTACCTCGCCTGCAATTTTTGCTTTCAAAATGAAAGTCATCCTTCGTGTTGTGACCATTGCTGAAATCATTGCATAGGACAGACTCTCACAATCGCTGTTAATTAACCTGTGGACCCACGACTCTTAAGAAAACTTTTTCCTAAGTCTCAATAAATCTTTAGTGTTCCAAGGACATATAAGTTTTTCCTGACTCAACTATATTTTTTTCAGTTTCATTTATGATTAGTATAATCACTCTGGCCTCGTGTTTTCCTGTGACCGGATTTCTACTAGATTAATACTTGTAGCCTCAGCCGGGTGTGGTGGCTTACGCCTGTAATCCCAGCACTTTGGGAAGCCGAGGTGGGCGGATCACAAAGTCCAGGAGATCGAGACCATCCTGGCTAACACGGTGAAACCCCGTCTCTACTAAAAATACAAAAAATTAGCCGGGCGAGGTGGCGGGCGCCTGTGGTCCCAGCTACTCAGGAGGCTGAGGCAGGAGAATGGCGTGAACCCGGGAGGAGGAGCTTGCAGTGAGCCGAGACCGCGCCGCTGCACTCCAGCCTGGGCGACAGAGCCAGACTCTGTATTTAAAAAGAGAAGAAACCAAACATACTGGACCAGGTTCCCTCTAAACCTCTTTTTCAGGGTGAATATGTCCACAGGATTCATGCCCTCTTGTCAGCCCTCTGACACAAGTAAGGGTTCTGTTTCTAGAGAGAATGCCCTGCAGCTGTCAGACTACACTGGAGAATAAGGAAACACGTCTCTAAAATTCCGTGATAAAGGCAGATTTAAAGTCACATTCTCTGATCAGCTTTAACAGTTATAAAGCTGTTGGTTTGATCTCCATCTGTCTATCTTTTCTATCTCTAATTTAGTTCAGAATTCAACTGGGAAAAAGGAATGTTATTTATTGGCCATTCCCAAACACCTAACATATGTTTTCCATATCAAATGTAGTTGATGGATATTAACTAATGACAAAGTAATAGGTGAATTCCATGAGGACAGACTCCTGGCTTATCTTGTTCACTGCCATTTCTCTAGAACATAAAAGTTGCTTAAAAATTGTGTTGAATGGCTGAAGTTACAGCTTCTCTAGTTCATATCACAAATATTCTCACTCATTTCAGAATAAAGCATTTGGAGTATTTCAAATTTTTGCAACACCCAAAAAAAAAAATACACCCAAGAGAGTATTTTTTGAAAGATAATCTCACTGTGAATGAAAGGATAGGAACCACTGCAGATTCACTGAATTATTCACATCAGAGATTTACAGGGTGATGTGCCACAGACTGGAATTTAGGCTTTTCTGAGGCTTATTCTCTGGTCCAGGACCACAGTACTGGGGAATCTCAAAGGATGGAAAAGGAACAAAGAATATCGACATAGTCCAGTGGTAACATCCGAAGGAACACAGGGAAAGGATTTGAGGCTGTGAAAGGTGGATTACAAAGTAGATATTGAGCTGTCACAATATCGGATAGGAAATAAGCAGTGATGTCTCTGAACCACTGCTTCCAACAGCATGTGCAGACTGACAGAGAGTCTCATGGCAGGGGACACTGGGAAATACTGTGTTCCAAACAGGAATCTGTTTTGGTGGTCAATTAGTGTGGACTTTAAAATCTATACTTTGATCCTGTCAAAGAGGCAAAGAGACTGTAATTGGCAAAGAGAGCTCTAGCAGGACAGACTGCTCTGAGCCAAGAAACAAATGAGGAAGACAAGCACCTTGAACTCTACACATTGGAGGGGAGGAAAGTCATAAGGAAACTTACAAAAGGGGCACCTAAAGTCAACTATGGGCATTTGTAAATGAAAAGACCAATACTTTATCCCAGAGACCTGAAAAACAAACAAAAAAGACCATCCTAGAGCTCAAGAGTGTAGAATAACTGGGATAACAGACAGACAAGTATCGAGACCAGGACAAAACAGAGATAAGCTATTCTTTTCCTCATACAGGCTCAAGGTTCCAAAAAGGAATTGGTTAAAAAAAAATAGTAATTGGGCATGGTGGCACATGCCTGCAGGCCCAAATACTCAGGAGGCCATGGCAGGAGGATTGCTTGAGCCCAGGAGTTCGAGGTTGCGGTGAACTGTAATTGCGCCACTGCACTGCGGCCCGGGTGACAGAGCGAGGCCTTGTCGCACAAAAGCAAACAAAGAGGAATTGGTATGTGATCACCACTGTATAGTGTTTATAAGTTGTTGTCTGCCATTAGGTCTAAGAACAGCGTAATGTATGTAGCTCTTGTTACTTTGTATGGTTTCAGGTATTCCCCAGAAATCTCTGAATGAAGTCCTGAAGCTACATCATTCCTTTGGGTACTGTTATATGTAGGACTTGACTATTAGAGTTAACATTATTATGGTGCCTAGCATGGGTCAGAGAAGCCAAACAGAATTGCATAATTTTGTCTTAATAAGGCAGAATATTTGTGTAGCAGAGTTCCTGAGGTGCTGGAGTAGTGCCTAAATGCAGGCCTGGAGTTAGAATGCCTGGGTTTGAACTCTGCACTGCCACTTAGGTAGCTAGTGTAAAAGCTGGACTCAGTTACTTATCATTTTCAGCCTAAGTTTCTTCATTTGTATAAATGTGCAAATGGGGATTATAATAGTACGACGTAGAGCTGTAGTAAAATTTCAGTAAGATGAGTCACATACAGGAAATATTTATATCAAATGAATTGATTATTCACCTATGTAAATTTTGAGTTTTTCATAATAGGTAGTATCCATAAAGCCCTTTGCACAGTGACTGACATGTTCAAATTCATACAGATTGTAAGATATTAATAGATTCTGCAAACAGGTGTTGAGTCCCTGCTATATACTGAGTGACTGTCAAAAATGTGCTGAATATTGGCTGGGGGCAGTGGCTCATGCCTGGTAATCCCAGCACTTTGGGAGGCGGGAGGTGGGAGGATCACTTGAGGTCAAGAGTTTAAGACAAGCCTGGCCAGCATGGTGAAACCCCATCTCTACTAAAAATACAAAATTAGCTGGGTGTGGTGGCACATGCTTATAATCCCAGCTACTCAGGAGCCTGAGGCCCAAGAATCACTTGAACCCAGGAGGTGGTGGTTGCAGTGAGCTGAGATCGTGCCACTGCACTCCAGCCTGGGCAACAGAGCAAGACTCTGTCTCCAAAAAAAAAAAAAGAAAAAGAAAAAGAAAGTGCTGAATAATCTAACAAGAGCTATCTAACCACATTTTATATTTCATGTTTATCTCACCTTCTAAAAGTTGATAATTTTCTTTCTCTCTGCAATATTACTATTTTTTTCTTCCAAAAAACATCGACATTGTATGATTGGGCTACTTCTCCTATCATCCTCCCCTTCCCTGCAGGAATTTTAGTGATAAGTGAGTTGATGGGGTAATCAGGAAGCCCTTGATGCCTGCTATTTCTGTCCTGGTGTTGTTTAAGGGCCCTCATTCCCATTGCTCAGTTCATCCCCTTTTCCTTCCCTTCTTTCCTTCTTCACAAATTTCTAAGCCCCTATTATATAAACTGCAAAGAGCTAGAAGCTGTGGAAATGCCGGAAACACACATGTGTTTGTGCACATGCGCGCGCGCGCACACACACACACACACACTCCATGTTGTCCCAGTTGTCAGTATTTAAAATCATTTGAGGAGACAAGGCATAAAAACTTAAGTGTAATATTTTAATGCAATACAAGACCCTATTGTAAGATTTAATGCAATACAAGACCTATTGTACAATAGGTACCCTATTGTACCAAGGCTACTTAAGATATGCGATCAATGATTGTCCTTACCAACTTAGCCTATCACATTGTCAATCTCTTGTGAATAATTTAGGGGTTTTGCTTTTGTCTTACACACAGAGATAGCTTTATGGGATAGCTTTACTCTCTGGATTGTGTAGATGTAGAAATCATCTAATTCCAAAATTGCTAGATGAACTTAATACCTTAACAAGGATAAGTTAGTGATACAAATGCCTACATAAGATAAATTCAGTATCAGTAACATATTTGGAATTTGACTCAATTATGTATTAGAGGGACTCTCAAAAATTATCACCAAATTTCTATTAGATGTGTATGAGCATAAAATATGAAATGAAAATTTGCTGACTAAAGATATGCAGAAGATTATTCTGAATAGTGATGTTTTGATAATAAGAACTGAATCTATTTGAGAACATATAATGAAACACTGATACACATATAGAAGGGGAAACATGGAAAGCAGTAATGCTAAATGTACTCACGTGATAACCAGCAACAAATTCAGATGAGCATGTAATGTAAGGGGTACAGAAAAAAAAGGCAGAATGACTTTAGATAGAAGACTAAGCAAAGAAATCACATGACAGGCCAAGAAGAACACAGGCCAGTCTGTTTATGTCTCCTGATGAAAACACCTGATCTCAGGATTTCAGTGCAATGAAGACATTGAAAAACAAAGGAGATTCAAGCATGAAAGCACAAGTTAACATAAAGACCTGCCAGATTGATTTATGAGGCATGAATGGCAAAACCACCACCTAAATATATGCATATATGTGAGTATCTCTTGCAGAAACCCAGTGATTATTAAGATAACTAGTTTTCTTTGTACTTGTATTGGGAGGGACAAGCATTTATTCGCTTAAGTAAGATCTTATGCCTTGAAGAGAAGATTATTTTGTCATCAGGTAGGTTCTATAAATAAAACAAAAATACACGTAGTTCTCATGCAATTGTCAAATTCAAGCTCATTTGTAATAAACTGAGGAGACTGTAGTTCTAAAAACAAATGGTTATAGTAGCAATATGGTGATAATAGAAATAAAATATAACTTTAGCTGATAAATAACTATAGTTTTTGCTGGACTTATTCTTGGCCAATAGCCCGAGTTCAGGGCTTGAAATTTTTAATAAATGTACTAATATCTTAAATGGAGAGTTGACTAATAACCTTAGGAGAAGAAAGGTAATAGAATAGAAAAGAGAAATTAAAAAAAAAAATAGCTAAAGGGTGAGATGTGCCTGTCCAGTGCCATTGTTTCTTAGAAAAGGTGAGATCTTGAACTAATTTATCATTGGGAAGGTGCTTAAAATTACCTTTTTTACTTCAAAAAATATAACTGCTTATTATAAGCCATAAGTTACTGAAATTGTTCTATGAATATATAAAGGAAATATGAGCATTTTAAATATAGGATAAAAATAGTCCTTGCTAGAGATACTATTGACTCAAAAGGCTGACTATGCCTATATAAATGTTACGTAAGAAATAGCTTTAAACTCCTTAATGTCATCAACTGACATCTTGGCCCTTTTTTTTTTTTTTTTTTTTTTTTTTTTGGTAGAGACAGAGTTTCATTCAGTTGGCCAGGCTGGTCTTGAACTCCTGGTCTCAAGTGATCTGCACACCTCAGTGCTGGGATTACAGGCATGAGCCACTATGCCCAGCTGGCATTTTCTAGTGAACCTCAAAAAAGTCAACAGCAAATGTGAAGAATTTTGGAATATATATGTCTCAAAAATTATTGCCTTTTATTTATAAATGTGCTTTAGAATACACTCAACATGAATTATTTTCTACTTGAAAATAATTGCCTACAAATGGTATAAAGAAAAGTGATAGGCAAACACACAACTTATAAAACTATTTTAATGATTGTGGTTCCACATATATTTATGCTTGAGTTTATGGGAAGTGTTTTGAAATTCATGCAGAACACTGAAAAAAGGTTATAGGACACGTGATTCAAATTGAGGTCATCCAAGTTATAAATCAAAACATAAATGTACTTCACAGTACATTTAGTTCCAACATAGTTCATGAAATAACCTGTTTACTTGTTGAAGCAAGGCATATAAATTTTTAAAATTTATTTTAATCAGAATTAAAATTTTTTGAAAAAGCCAAAATTAGCTCTGGTATATCACTCTTCTGTGCAAAAACCTTCGATTGCTCAGCATTGTTTACTGAATCAAATTCATAATTTTCAGCTTATAGGCAACTCAATTATCCTCTTCACAGTATAGGTGATTCAATCTGCTTTTCCTATTTCAGCAATTCATGGCTTATAACTTAATAGTTGGTCACTTATTTTTGAAGTGAACTGGATAATTTCAAGTACCTTTCTAATCATATTGAAATTATTTCAAGTTCTCTTACCTTATCTTAGACTACATCTCATGTGTTTCTTTTGAATTAGTTGTTGTAAACTCAAATGCCTACAGAGACCACGTAGGTAATGCAAATGGGTGCAGTGGGTCTGGAGGAGACATAGGCCAGTGGCAAAGTCCTAAGGAATACAGGGACATGGGAGGAGAGGTCACGCCCTATGTTAGAGGTCAGCCTCTACACAGTCCCAATCATTCACATGCGGTAATAATGCCCCTGGTAGCTAGATCATCTGACTTTTTAAGGCGAGTCCTAAATCTAACTCTTATGTAAAATCTTCCAACTTTTTAATGTTGGAAACACATTTAAAAAAATAAAAACAAAAAAAACCCCAAAAAAACAAACAACAAAAATCCCAAAAAACAAAAATGCTGGGTAGATCAAAAAAGAAAACAAGAAGTTACCAGGCTGAATATGGTACATGGACTCCTAATCTTAACCTCTGTGGCAAACTATACACCAACTAACCCCTCCCACTGCCCAATGACCTAATCACCTCCCACAAGGTCCCTCCCGCAACATGTGAGGATTACAATTTGGATTACAATTCAACATGAGATTTGGGTGAGAACACAGAGCCAGACCATATCATTCTGCCCTTGGCTCCTCCAAAATCTCATCTTTCTTACATTTTAGAACACAATTATGCCTTCCCAACTGTTCCCCTAAAGTCATAACTCATTTCAGCATTAACCCAAAAGTCCAAGTCCAAAGTCTCATCTGAGACAAGGTAAGTCCCTTCTGCCTATGAACCTGTAAAATCAAGAGAAAGTTAGACTAGATACAGTGAGGGGACAAGCATTGGGTGAATATACCCATTCCAAATGGGAGAACTTGGCCAAATCAAAGGGGCTACAGACCCCATGTAAATCTGAAATCCAACAGGGCATTAACTTCAAGTTCCAAAATGATCTCCCTTGACTTCATGTCTCACATCCACGTTGCACTGATGCAAGACGTTGGCTCACATGGCCTTGGGCAGCTCTGCCCCTGTGGCTTTGCAGGGTACAGCCCCACTCCTGTCTGCTTTCATGGGCTGGCATTGAGTGTCTTCGGCTTTTCTGCTGCTTAGTGCAAGCAGTCAGTGGATCTACCATTCTGGGTCTGGAGGACAGTGGCCCTCTTCTCATGGCTCCACTTAGTAGCGCTCCAGTGGGAACTCTTTGTGACGGGCTCCAACTCCACATTTCCCTTTCACACTGCCCCAGCAGAGGTTCTCCATGAGGGCTCTGCCCCTGCAGCAAACTTCTGCCTGGCATTTCCATACATCCTCTGAAAACTAGGTGGAGGTTCTCAAACCTCAGTTCTTGACTTCTGTTCACCCACAGGCTCAACACAATGTAGAAGCTGCCAAGGCTTAGGTCTTGCACCCTCTGAAGCAATGGCCTGAGCTGTACCTTGGCCCCTTTTAGCCGTGGCTGGAGCTGAATCTACTGGGACACAGGACACCATGTCGTGGAGTTGCACAGAGCAGTGGGGACCTGGGCACAGCCCAGAAAACCAGTTTTTCTTTCTAGGCCTCCAGGCCTGTGATGGGAGCGGCTGCTGTGAAGGTGCCCTGGAGGCATTTTCCCCATTGTCTTGTTGATTAACATTTGGCTCCTTGTTACTTATGTCAGTTTCTGCAGTAGGCTTGAATTTCCCCCGAGAAAATGGGTTTTCTTTTGTATGGCATTGTCAGGCTGCAAATTTTCCAAACTATGCTCTGCTTCCTCTTGAACACTTTGCCACTTAGAAATTTCTTCTGCCAGATACGTTAAATCATCCCTCTCAAGTTCTAAGTTCCGCAGATCTGTAGGGCAGGGGCAAAATGCTGCCAGTCTCTTTGCTAAAGCGTAGCAAGAGTGCCCTTTACTCCAGTTTCCAACAAGTTCCTCATCTCCTTCTGAGACCACCTCAGCCTGGACTTCATTGTCCATATCACTATCAGCATATTGGTCAAAGCCATTCAACAAATCTCTAGGAAGTTCCAAGCTTTCCCATATCTTCCTGTCTTCTGAGCCCTCCAAGTCTCTAGGAAGTTCCAAGCTTTCCCACATTTTCCTGTCTTCCCCTGAGCCCTCCAAACTGTTCCAACCTCAGTCTGTTACCCAGTTCCAAAGTCACTTCCACATTTTCAGGTATCTTGACAGCAGCACCCCACTATCTCAGTATGAATTTACATATTTGTCCATTCTCACACTACTATAAAGAACTGCCCAACGTGTGTATTCCTATGTAACAAACCTGCATGTTCTGCACAGGTATCCCAGAATTTAAAGTATATATGTATATTCATATATATACGTTCACATATATATGAACTGCCTGAGACTGGCTAATTTATAAAGGAAAGAGGTTTAATTGACTCACAGTTCTGCATGACTGGTGAGGCCTCAGGAAAGTTACAATTATGGTGGAAGGGGAAGCAAATATATCCTTTTTCACATGGTGGCAGGAGAAAGAAGTTCAGAGCAAAGTGGGGAGAAGCCCCTTATAAAACCATCAGCTCTCATGAAAACTCACTCACTATCACGAGAAGTGCATGGGGGAACTGCCCACGAGGTTCCTCTTCGAACATGTGAGGATTACAATTTGGATTACAATTCAAGATGAGATTTGGGTGGGGACACAGAGCCAGACCATATCAGTGATAGTATTAGGAGGTGGAGCCTTTGGAGGAGATTAGAGTTTGAGAGTGGAGCCTTCATGAGTAGGATTAGGGTCCCTACAAAAGAGACCCCAGAGAGCCTCCTCACATCTTTCATCCATGAGGTTATGTGAAAAGATGGCTGTCTATGAGGAACAGGTCTTTATCAGACACTGCATCTCCTGGTGTCTTGATTTTGGACTTTCCAGCCTCTAGAACGGGAATAAATAAATTTCCATTGTTTGTAAGGCACCCAGTCTATAGTAATTTTGTAGCAGTCTGAACAGACTAAGACATATTGCTCTATGAAATCTCCCTTGTCTTTCTCCAGGTCTCTTCTTTTTTTGAATTCAGATAATACTAAATCCTTTCCAAACTAAGTTCTTCCTTGTATCGTAGTCATTTTTATAGTTGTTTTATTCTTATTGCTAAAGTTGTGAACTCCCTGAAAGCAGAGTTTATTTTACTATTCCTGACACCTAGGCACTCAGTAAATGCCTAGGTGTCAGGCATAGAATTTAATTGAATTAGATATATAGGGTATCACTTACAGATGCCTCATCAGCAGTATTTTTCACTAAGACTTTCATTTAAGCTGGACAACATAGAGTTAATATTTGCAAGGCTAAAGTCTAATGAAAAAATCAGTTAAATTATGTTTTCTTAACAGATGGTGCATCTGTGTTTCCTAATGCAATGTCCTGACTGTGTAGAGTTGTCATAATTAAGTATTAGTTGCATGCAAAATCTTCCATAACTGAAGAATCTTACTTATATGTAGACTCTAAGTTTGTTCCAAGCTTGATCCATACTGCTCCTGAATTTGATTCAGCACAGACTCTTTCTGGATGGCATTCCTCCCTTGACCCCAGTAATTGCTGAAGTCTTTCTTGGCTTCAGTTTGAGAAAACAGATATTTAGAATGTACTAGGCCTCTATGATTACTCCAGAAATAACCCTGGGACCCAGCACACAGAATTTTCTGGCTTTCTGGTTACTCACAGCTTGGTCTAATGCTTGATTTAGTATCATGGGAGACTCAATGGGGCTAGATGAGTGTTGATATATTGCACTCTGCTAACCAATAACTATATCTATAGAAATTGTTATCACTTACATTTCTTTCTGTTTGATCTGTATAATGTGCATGGTTTACTAGACGACTGGGTATGCGGTGGAAAGAGCATTGAAACTGAAATCAAGATATCAGTTGTTTGACGTAGCAGAGGAGTTACCTGAGAAACTCAAGTATGACTTTCTCATGTGTAAGATAAGAAAATGATAATTACTATCTCTTAAGGTAATCTTCATTTCAGGATTAAATGAAATAGTATTTGTGAAAACCTTTGTGAGACTGCTTTCTTTTTTTTTTGAGATGGAGTTTCATTCTTGTTGCCCAGGCTGGAGTGCAATGGCATGATCTCGGCTCACCACAACCTCCACCTCCCAGGTTCAAGCAATTCTCCTGCCTCAGCCTCCTGAGTAGCTGGGATTACAGGCATGCGCCACCACGCCCAGCTAATTTTGTATTTTTAGTAGAGACAGGGTTTCTCCATGTTGGTCAGGCTGGTCTTGAACTCGCGACCTCAGGTGATCCACCCTCCTCAGCCTCCCAAAGTGCTGGGATTACAGGCGTGAGCCACCACACCCGGCCTGTGAGCCTGCTTTCTAGGTGTTCACTATTGTTTATTTAAGTAACTTACGTACTTGTTTCTTTGGTGGTAGGTAGCTAATCTCTTGGGAAGCCTTTGGGGTCAGCAAACTATGGTTGGACCAAATCCAGCCTGATTCACTGATTTACATATTGTCTATGGCTGGTTGACTCAAAGATGGCAGAACTGAATATTTTGACAGAGACCCTAGGTCTTGCAAAGTCAAAAATATTTAATACCTAGCTTTTTACAGAAAAAGCTTGCTGACTCTTTCACTTGCAGGAGATATTCAAAGATTTGGCTTTAAGCCTGAACCTGGAGAGCACTCCAACAAGACCTTCTCAGATTTACTATTTATTTTTCCTGTGGTCACAGGGCAGGAATGAAAACACCTGTGGGATTTGGGACCAGAACAATAATTACTTCTCAGTGTTATCTCCAGCAGCCAGAAGAAAACATCTGCTTTTTTAATTCTGCAGAAAAGGGCAGAATTAAAACTGTCTAGGGACTTCTACTGTATCTCTGGCACAGAGAAGGAAGGGAGGAAGGCAGGCAATAACATTTCCGGTTTAACTGAACGAAAAGTTAACGCAAATCAAATTAGTGAGGGTGAAGCCTTGGCTTTAAAGTTTAAACCTAAATAGGTCTCATTGCTGTTCTTGAACCAATGGATAGATGTTGGCAAAAGTCCCACTAATTCTTTGATTTGTTTAATAAAAGTCATTTTAGAAAATCAAATGGATCACCGGGCAGGAATTTGACCAGAAACACCTTCCAAGTGATAATTAGCTTGCCAATTTTTCTCCGAGTTTTATGTTAGCATAAATATTCATGACACATTCCCCATCAAATTGTAAGTTCTTCAGGAAACAGTTATCAGTTTAAGAAGAACATGAATCAGACTGATAAAGCTAATTGGTTAGGGTTCTTTTTTTCTCCTTCATTTTAAATAAAGCTGTCGAAGGTTCCCAGGGTAATGAAGAGCTTTGTTGTTATGACAACTGCTTATTCCTTTCCCTTTGAAGAAGCTTGTGATGTGATAGGCAACACATCAGGAATAATGAAAACAAATGATAAGCGAGACACATCCGCTTAGAAGAATAAACCAGCACAAACCTAAACCATTTTACTGGTTTTCAGTTACTGTTTTCATGGCAGGAATTTGATATAGTCTGAGCTGGTCATTTGTGCCAATTTTCACTCTTTCTTTATCCAAGTATTGTGTTACTCGGGAGAATTTAGACATGTACTGAGTTGTTTTTTTTTTTTTTTTTTTTTTTTGCCTAGTGCTTCTCCCTGTCCAACCTCCTCTTCTCACAGACTGCCTGAAATACAAGAAGTGATGGTTTGTCAAGGTGATGGTACACACTTGAAAATGATTGAGAAAGCTCACTTAGTTAACTTACTCTGATTTCTTCAAGAAAAAGGGAAATTGCACTATGGCTTTAGAGCTTACCCCCTGGAACCATAAAACAGTATTGGCTTGTTTTGTGCTAGGCACTTTCACATTCCTTTCCTCCTTTAACCTGTGCAACACCTCTGTGAACTTGACATTATCTCTTTCGAAGAGGAAGAATACATTTCCACATTTCCAGAAAAGTCCAAAGAACACGCCCAAGGTCTTCCAACTAAAAGCAGATAAGTAGGAATTGAAACTCAGTCTTTTGATTCCAATTGGTCTTTGCATGATGCTATAGCTGAGAAAAAAGTGGATTTGAATAATTAAGATATAACAGCTAACTCTCAACTGAGGTAAGCTATTACTCTAACTCCTCCTCATTTTTTTGCTGAACACTTAGCCTAGCTAATCTAATGCATTTTTCCCTCTAGCTCCAACTCATGAACCTTTGGGAGTTATGAACACTTTATGGATAAAGACAGATTTTTTTTTTAATGACATAGGCTAAGATATGTTTCTTCACATGTAGTAAGGATAAGTTTTTTGAAATGTTTATTTCAGTTTATATATACTCATGTATAATTGGTTGTAAGTCATGGCCTAAAAAGTTTGAGAACCACATCTCTAATACTATCATTGTCTTCCTGTCAATTCTCTTAATTTCATTTTACTTCTATTTTCCTGCCTTTTTTGATGTTGATAGACATGAAATGTGCTAGGGAGAGATATTTGTCTTTAATAAATGGTCACTGCAAAAACAGGCTTGGCTACTCCCTGTAAAAGAACTTTTTGAAAAGTATGTTGTCCTTCTTTCATGGAATTAAAGATTCTGTTCTGCCATTGTCTTAGTTCATTGGGGCTGCCATAGTCATACTTTAAACTGGGTGGCTTATAAACAACAGAAATTTATTTCTCACAGTTCTGGAGGCTGAGACGTCTAAGATCAAGGCACTGGCAGTCTACTGAGTCTGCTGAGGGCCCACTTTCTCATAGATAGCCATTTTCTCACTGTAACCTCACATAGGGAAGGAATGAGGGGTCTCAGGTTTCTTTTATAAGGGTGCTAATTCTGTTCACGAGGATGGAGCCCTCATCACTTAATCTCCTCCCAAAGGGCCTACTAACCAATACTATCACCTGAGGTGGCGGGCGCCTGTAGTCCTAGCTACTCAGGAGGCTGAGGCAGGAGAATGGCGTGAACCCGGGAGGCGGAGCTTGCAGTGAGCTGAGATCCGGCCACTGCACTCCAGCCTGGGCGACAGAGCGAGACTCCGTCTCAAAAAAAAAAAAAAAAAAAAAAAAAAAAAAAGAAGTTCAACCTATGAATTTAAGGGGCACACATTCAGATTATGGCAGCCAATCATGAGGATCAGGGAACTAAGTCCTCAATGAAAATGATGCTACGGCCAACTGAGTCAAACTGCCGTGTGCTTATGGACAAGCATCTCTCCTCCATATTTTCTGTTAATGTCTTCAGTTTTATTGAAGGGTTCCTGGGGCTTAACTGCTGCTATTCTTGGAAATGGCCACAGAGAATTAGGAAGGAAGTTACATGAGAAGAATGGATATCAAAGTGTATTGAATAGATGTACAGATAGAATGTCCTTCTATGAAGTATACTTTTCAAAAATATTTAACCTAAATATCTCAATCTTCCAGCTCAAACCTACAATGTAGGGGAAACATAGACGGTGGAGACACAAGCTAAACAACACCATAAAGAAGTAGACAGATCCAGAGTGTGACATACCCTAAAAAGACAAATTGGTCAGGATTTTCCGAAAAGGAAACGTTATGGATAAAAAAGACGTAGGGGTTAGATCCTAAATTAAAAGAGGCTAAAGAGACAGTTAACAACCAAATGTAATGAATGAGACCTGTTGGGAAAAAAGTTTATAAAATTTATTTTTGGTATCATTGAAGAAAATTAAATATGGACTTGATATTAGGTATTATGGAGTTATCAATTTTTTAGGTGTGGTAATATGGTTATATAACAGTATAACTTTATTTTGGGGATATGGATAAAGTATTCAAAATAGGGTATCATATCCATAATCTGAAACTTACTCTCTAGTGATTCAGGTATCTATCTGTCTGTCTGTCTGTCTGTCTATCTATCTATCTATCTATCTATCTATCTATCTATCTATCATCTATTATCTATCATCTATCAAGAGAGACAGAGATAGGTTAAGCAAGTATAGGCAAATGTAAACTAGAAAACATAAGTTAGTAATATCTGGGGTTTGTGTGGTACTATTCTTGTAACTTTTTTGTAGGTTTAAAAGTTTTTCAAATAGAAAGTTGGGAGAACAAAGAATATGTATTATAAAAATTCATTTATATAGTGTTCAAAAATAGTCAAAAATAATCTGTGGTATTAGAAGTTACCTTTGAGGAGGACAGAAGGGATTGCAATTGGCAGGGAACACAAATGAGGTCTGGGATTGTTCTGATTCTTAACTTGGGAAGTGATTACATGGGTGTGTTTCATTGAGATAGATCACCGAGTCTCATTATTTGTGCATATTTTATACATATTTTGTACTTAAAAAGACAGATTAGAAAATTAACATTTTAGAATAGCTTATTTCTATTGGGATGAAACTTGGAAAGGGTAGGTAAAATACTGGACTAATATAAAGCTGTGTCTGTGCTTGGGCAAAGCCTTCAGAAATCTCCTGAGTTTTGGGAAATAAGGGCTACAGTTAAACTGTATAGCTTCTGCATATGTTAATTAAAATATTTTGCCCTTAAAGTTGCTTACTTAGATGTAAAATAATTACAATAATTAAAAAATGATTACTGCTTCAAATGTTGAACTTGAAAGCCCTGCTAGCCTATGTATACTTATCATAGCACTTTAAGTTCACTATTATACTATAGTGTTACAGCTATTTCTGTAAGATTTTTACAATAAGATCCAAAACACTATATTTTTTTTATGATTAGAGAATGTGGGCTGTATCTGCCAAAGGTGATGGTAGTGGAATAGAATCTAGTTAATGGGCAAAAATGGATTTCTTTTAAATGGCCTTTCATTTTGGGTTAGGAAGAGAATGAATAATTCTTCCACTTTCTACCACTTTCCTGCCACCATGGATGATTGCAGGTCTACTCAGTGATGGTTTGAAACCCATTCATTTACAGGGGAATTTTCTGCTCAAAGGCAGTTAAGTCCTATGAAGGATATAGGTTAAGTTAGCCTTAACTGATATAGCAATTTTATATGCATCATGACAATTTTTGGGGAATAAAATTCCTCACTGTTACCTGGTATTGTCTCCTTTCCTCCTGATACATTCATCCTTTTATTCATTCATTTATTTAATGGAGTCTTCCTTTTAAATGTAAGTTTCATGAGGGTAGGGACCTCGTCTATTTTATTCACTGCTGAATCCATAGTACCCAGTACCTGGCACGTAAGAGTTGCTCAGAAACTATTTGTTAAAAATAATGAATGGATAAATGTGCTTTGAGCATCTACTATGTGTCCCAAGGTATTCAGAACTCATAACAGAGAGGAGAACTAGAGATTGCGACTTGATATGAGTGGAACGACAAACTCCTGTGTCTCTCTGGATTTTAAGGAATTTTAGCTAAAAGTCTTACCTTCTCAACTCATGTATTAGTTAAGTTAATGCTAGCTGCCATAGCAGGAAATCCCTAAACCTTAAGGGCTTATCATGTCAGACACTTATTTTCACTAAAATAATATTCAATGCTTTTGACTGGTACTAGCTTAAGTGGAGGAGGGGAGGACAGGCTCTGTGGGTTGCAGTTATTCTGAGACTCAACTATGGAGGCTCTGACATGCTCACTACAAGGCATCTGAGATCACTTCGTTCAAGGATATCCAACTGCCAGAGATGGAGGATAGAGAAGACACACTTGCTTCTTAAACATCTTGGCTTTAAGTGATATGTATCACTTCTGCTCACATTCCAATGGCGAGAACTAATCACATCCTTTCCTTACCTCCTACCCCATATGCAACAGGGGCTGAGCAGGTATGGCTTTATGGTAATGTGACCTGTGCAGCACAGGGCCCCGCACTTATAAGGGTTCTATGTTTGGTTTAATGCTCTGCTATTACCATCTTGAAATTCTTAATATATATATTTTTAAAGAGGGGTCTGCATTTTTATCATTTTTATTTTGCAGTAGTCTACACAAATCATATAGCACAACCTGAGGCTTTAACAGGGCAGCCCCTTCTCAATATCATCTCTACCTTATGGAAGATGATCATGAATATTTGGTAGACAGCCAGCAATCTCTGCCACCCAAGTTTAAAGTTTCCATGTTTGAAACAAATAAGAGTCAATATAATATCTTACAATTTCATTATTTAATAATCCCCAGTAATCAAGTGAGAAGAGTCAAAATTAAGTGCTGGTAAACTTAATGCTTTTCTAAATCACAGAATGCTACCAGCTCAGCTAGTAAAAATTTATAACAGGGACACATCTTAATAGATGAGCATCTTCTGCACATGGCCCTTTGAAAAGGCAACATGGCACAGATATATGTGACAACTGTAACCACATGCCTGTTTTTCTAGCACTTTGGCTTAAAGAAATATTGAATGAGTATACATTATATTTCTATGCTTGGGATACCACAGTTAAGATAGACCAAAAAAACAAACAAACCCTGATTCATAGCACTTATATTTTATGCAATTCTTTTATATTTTAAAAACAGTTTTATATAAATATAGTTGACATACATAAACTGCATAGATTCAAAATATATTATTTAACTTTCATTTAAATATAATTTGGCACATGTATAATCTGGTGACATCCTCTGCCTACCTTACTTAATCCCCAGACAACCATTGATCCACTTTTCATCAATATAGATTACATTGTATTTTCTGGAATTTAATATATGTGTACTGTATTTGGATGGCTTCTTTTTCTCAACATAATAGTAAGAGTAATTTTTACATTTTAGATTCAGAGGATACATGTGCAGGTTTGTTTCATGGATATATTGTGTAATGATGAACTTTGGGCTTCTAGTTAACCCATCACCCAAGCAGTGAACGTTGTACTCAACAGGTAATTTTTCAACTCCCACTCCCCTCCCAACATCCCCACTTTTGGAGTTCCCAGTGTCTGTTATCTCCATCGACATGTCCATGTGTACCCACTGTTTTAGTTCCTACTTATAAGTGAGACCATGCAGTATTTGGTTTTCTGTATCTCTGTTATTTCACTTAGGATGATGGCCTCCAGCTCCATCCATCATGCTGCGAAATATATAATTTCATTCTTTTTATGGCTGTGTAGTATTCCATGGTGTACATATACCACATTTTCTTTATACAATCAACCATTGAAGGAAATTTAGTTGATTCTATAACTTTGCTACTGTGAATAGCACTGTGATAAACATGAAGCCAGGTGTCTTTTTGATATACCAATTTATTTTCTTTTGGGTAGATACTTGGTAGTGGGATTGCTGGATCAAACGGTGGTTCTACTTTTAGTTCTTTGAGGAATCTCCATACCGTTGTCCATAATTGTTGTACTAATTTACATTCCCACCAACAGTGTCAATGTGTTGGTGGTCTGCATTCTTGTCAACATCTGTTATTTTTTGACTTTTTAATAATTGCCATTCTGACTGGTGTAAGATGGTATCTCATTTTGATTTTAATTTGCATTTCTCTGATGGTTAGTGATGTTGAACATTTTTTCATATGTTTGTTGGCCACATGTATGTCTTCTTTTGAGAAATGTCTGTTAATTTACTTTGCCTACTTTTTAATGGGGTTATTTGCTTTTTTTCTTGTTGATTTGTTTGGGTTCCTTACAGATTCTGGGTATTAGGCTTTTGTCAGATGCATAGTTTGTTAGATGCATATGTCATATGCATATTTTCTCCCATTCTGTAGATTGTCTGTTTACTCTGCTGATGGTTTCTTTTGCTGTGCCCTTCAGTTAAATTCTCATTTGTCTATTTTTGTTTTTGTTGCAATTACTTTCGAGGTCTTACTCATAAGTTATTTGCCTAAGCCGATGTCTACAAAAGTTTTTCCTAGGTTTTTTTTCCTAGAATTTTCAGTTTCAGGTCTTACGTTTAAGTCTTTCATCTATCTTGAGTTAATTTTTGTATATGGATTTTGTGTAGGGTTAATTTTTATATATGATAAGAGAGTTAATTTTTGTATATGGTAATCCTTTTGCTTAAGGCTAGTCAGTTTTCCTAGCATATTTATTGCATGGAGTGTCCTTTCCCCATTGTTTATTTTTGTTGACTCTGTCGAAGATCAGTTGGTTGTACGTATGTGGCTTTATTTCTGGGTTTTCTGTTCTGTTTTGTTGATCTATGTGTCTATTTTTGTACCAGGACTATGCTGTTTTGATTACTAAAGCCTTGTAGTGTATTTTGAAGTCAGGTAATGTGATGCCTCTGGTTTTTTCTTTTACTTAGAATTGCTTTGGCTGTTTCAGCTCTTTTTTGGTTTCATATGAATTTTAAAATTGTTTTTCTAATTCTGTGAAAATGACTTTGGTAATTTGATTAGAATTGTACTGAATCTCTAGATTGCTTTGGGTAGTATGATGATTTTTAACAATATTGATTCTTCTAATCCATGAGCATGGGATATTTTTCCATTTGTTTGTATCATCTACAATTTCTTTCATCTGTGTTTTGTAGTTCTTCTTATAGAGCTCTTTTACCTCCTTGGTTAAATGTATTCCTAGGTTAAATGTATTACTAGGTATTTTATTATTTTTGCAGCTATTGTAAATGGATTTGAGTTCTTGATTTGGTTCTCAGCTTGAGTGTTGTTGTATAGAAATGCAACTGATTTGTGTATGTTAATTTTATATCCCAATAATTTACTAAGGTGATTTATCAGGTCTAAAAGTCTTTTGGAGGATTCTTTAATTTTTCCTAGTTATAAGATCTTGTTATTAGTGAACACAGATAATTTGACCTCTTCTTTTCCATTTTGAATGCCTTTTATTTATTTATCTTGCCTGATTGCTCTGGCTAGGACTTCCATTATTATGAACACAATTATCTTGATATTCATTCATGTTGGTACATATATCAGTAGTTCATTTTTTTGTATTATTGAATAAAACTCCTTTGTATGAATACTTCACATTGTTTGCCCATTCATTTATTTGCTGATGGACATTTAGATTGTTTCCAGTTATTGACTATTATAAATAAAGCTGTGAACATTTGTGAAGAGTTATTGTGTGGACATAGGCTTTCATTTCTGTTATATAAACACCTAAGAGGAGAATGGCTATATAAACACCTAAGAGGAGAAGTTAAAGGTGTATCTTTAACTTTTTAAGAAATTGTTAAACTTTTTCAAAGTGGTTGTAACATTTTACATTTTTCTGGCAGTGTCCAAGAGTTCCGGTTGCTCAACATCATCAGTATTTTTAATTTTGGACATTTTAATAGGTATTTACTAGTATTTAATTGTGGTTTTAATTTGCATTTCCTTAACTACTAATGATGTTTAAGATCTAATATATTTTTATTGTTTTTGCTTTAAATGATTTTTTTGGGGGGATATTTTAATAATAATAAAAAGATATTATATTTATTTACATAGTTTCTAATGCATTATTTCAGCTTTGTGCACCTAAATGAGTCTTTATTTTTCCTTTATTTTTGAAAGATATTTTTGCTGGGTATAAAATTCTAGATTGACAATTTTATTCTTCTTATTAAAAGATACTGGGTTGAGTGCGGTGGCTCACACTCAGCACCTTGGGAAGCCTAGGCAGGCAGATCACCAGAGGTCAGGAGTTCGAGACCAACCTGGCCAAAATGGCAAAACCCTGTCTCTACTAAAAATACAAAAATTAGCCGGGCATGGTGGCACACACCTGCAGTCCCAGCTACTTGGGAGGCTGAGGTAGGAGAATCACTTGAACCTGGGAGCCCAAGGTTGTAGTGAGCTGAGATTGCACCACTGCACTCCAGCCTAGGCGACAGAATGTGACTCTGTCTTAAAAAAAAAAAAAAAAAAGATACCGTTCCACTGTCTTCCTGCTTGTCTTGTTTTTAATAAAAGGTCTGCTGTCGTGTTTATCTTTGTTCTTCTCTATATAATATGCTTTCCCCACTTCTGGCTACTTTACAACTTTTTACTGTTTTTTTTTTTTTTTTTTTTTTTTTTTTTTTTTTTTTTTTTGTGAGACAGGATCTGGCTCTGTTGCTCAGGCTGGAGTGCAATGGTGCCATCATAGCTCATGCAGCCTCAAACTCGTGGGCCCAAGTGATTCTCCCACCTCAACCTCCCAAGTAGCTGGGACTACAGGCACATACCATGATGCCTGGCTGATTAAAAAAAAATTTGTAGAGATAGGTTCATGCCATGTTGCCCAGGCTGGCCTTGAACTCCTGCCCTCAAGACAGCCTACTGCTGTGGTCTCCTAAATCACTGGGATTACAGGTGTGAGCTACTGTGCCTGGCCAATTTTAAAATTTTATGCCTGGTTTTGACTAAATTAATTATGATGTTCCTTGATGTATTTTTTAAATATTTTTATTGTGCTTGGGATTCATTGAGATTCTAGGATTTGTGGGTTTATAGTTTTTATCAAATTTGGAAAAAAATTGACCATGATACCTTTAAATGTTTTATCTGTCCCTTCCCTTTTGCAGACACCAATTACATGTATATTAAGCCACTTGAAGTTGTACCACAACTCACAGAAGCACTGTTCATTTTTTTAGCCTGTTTTTGGGTGTGTGTTTCTTTTTTGATAATTTCTAATTGTATTAGTCCATTTTCACACTGCTGATAAAGACATACCTGAGACTGGGCAATTTACAAAAGAAAGAGGTTTAATTGGACTTACTGTTCCACATGACTGGGGAGGCCTCACAATCATGGCGGAAGGCAAGGAGGAGCAAGTCACATCTTACGTGGATGGCAGCAGGCAAAGAGAGAGCTTGTGCAGGGAAACTCTTGTTTATAAAACCATCAGATCTTATGAGATCCATTCACTATCATGAGAACAGCATGGGAAAGACCCACTCCATGATTCAGTCATCTCCCACCAGGTCCCTTCCACAACATGTGAGAATTATGGGAGCTACAATATGAGATTTGGGTGGAAACACAGAGCCAAACCATATCACTAATTCTGTATCTGAAAATTCACTAATATTTTCATGTCCCTCATCTAATATGTTATTATTGCCATGTGTTGTATTTTTCATCTCAGTCATTGTAGTTTTTGTATCTAGAAATTTGATTTACATCTTTTATATATTTGCATATCTTTGCTCAAGCTTTCCTCTAACTTAGTGAACACATGGACTACTACAGTTAAAATAACTGTTCCAATGTCCTTGTCTAGTAATTCTATTACCTGTGCTATTTCTGGGCAGTGTTCTATAATGGGGTATAATTCTTTTATACTCCAGGGAGACCCCCTGAAGACTTTCAGACCTCTCTTTGTCTGAAGCTCTCTCTTCTCTGGTACTCTGCACTATGAATTCTGGTTGCCTTGGCCTACTGAGACTTTTAGCTGTGTTTCCTCAATTCAGGAACCCCTCCGGGCTTTTCCTGGGTTTTTCTTTCTTGTCCTACAGCCTAGAACTCTCCAGTAAGTAGGCTGGTGCATTCATAAGGCTCATATCATTTCTTTCACGTCTCTCAGTGATCGTTGCCCTTAATTTTCTGGTGTTCAATGTCTTGAAAACAACCTTCTCATGTATTTTGTGTATTTTTTTCAGCCAAGGGTTAAGTCTGGTCCCTGGTATTCATCTTAGCTGGAAGTAGATGTCTCTATGTCATTCTTTTTTATTTTCTTTATTGAAATCGGGTCTCCATCTGTCACCTAGGCTGGAGTGCATTGGTGCAATCTTGGCTCACTTCAACCTCTGCCTCCTGGGTTCAAGCAATTCTCCTGTCTCAGCCTTCTGAGTAGCTGGCATTGCAGGCATGTGCCACCACAACTGGCTAATTTTTGTTTTTTTAGTAGACATGGGTTTCACTATGTTGGCCAGGCTGGTCTTGAACTCCTGACCTCAAGTGATCTGCCCACCTCAACCTCCCAAAGTGCTGGGATTATAGGTGTAAGCCGCCACCCAGCCTCTATGTCATTCTTGACTAGAATCTCACCACTGCCACCATAAAAAGAAAGAAAGAAAAAAAGGCCTGGCAGAGAATTCTAGGAAGTCAAGGGGGGAATAATGAGGAATACAAATTCCTTGCACATAGTTGATAATAAATGTTACACAGATTAATAAATAAAGTACTGTGTTTGGAGGAGTTACTTCTGAGAAGAAATACAAATAAGGATCACAAGCAGGATTGCATATTTGCCTTCTTCATGTACGTATTGTTGGTGGGGATAACAGAAACAGAATCTTCAGTGAGGTCATTTGCTAAATACTACTGCTTTTGAAAGCAACAGTGGCAAGTGCAGATTCCAGTGAAATGAAGGATTACTATTTGGCAAGATGGGAACACTTCAATTTTTCATTCTAATGCCTTCACAGGAATAAAAGAAAATACATTTCAGCAGATACTAAAAAAAGTGAAGTGAAATTTATAGTGTCTACTATATAAAATATCTTTGGATTGAGATATACAGTTTGTGAAATAATGCCATAGCACTTCAAGCACCAGTTTCTTGTCCTGATCCTACCCTGAAATTTCCTCTTTTCACCTATGAAACAGCATTGAATGTAGTGATGTTTGGGGAGAGCCCAGTGTATCAATGCAAAACATTATATTAGCTGTGTGTAATGAGGAGTCTTGTGGCCTGAAAAAATAGGAGACTGCTGTGCCTATCAGCATTACTGTGAGCACATTATTCTCCACATAAAGCTGGGGGCTACTGTGAGTTTGAAAAGAAAAAACATGGGCTAAGCCGACTGAGTATTATATTATTCTTGAAACACAAACTGTCCTGTACTTTTCTTTAAATCCACTTAAATACCTGCAAAGCTTTGAAGAGGGATTTTAATGACTTAGTGCAAGAACTGTGTGTAGAATTAGCATGTTTGAAGATTTTTTTTCCCTCCTACTTTAAACTATTGAATGAAGGACACAATAGTTTCTAGATTGAGATATTGAGATATGTGGCTTATTGACATAGCAAAACTATGTACTGCGAGGACTGTTTTAGATCATGGGACTGTAGCTTGGTTTTTATCCCTTATAGGGGCTTCCTCTCCACTGACTTCTACAACATAGCCCATGTCACTGAGCTGGCAACCAAGAGGGTGAGCTAAGACCATGGTTTCTACATGGTGAATGAGAGACACTGGAATCTACCCTCATATATCTTTTCAAATTAAAATAATTTTAATTACTACTGTATCATATGAGAATTCTGTCTCTGCTACACACAGACAACATGAGATGGCTGCAAACATCCTCTGGGACATCCCAATTTGTCCTCCCCTTGCCATTCATCTGCTTTTGTTAAATTTTGCTATCCCATTGTCTTCTCAACATGCAAATATTCCAGAGAGAGTTATCATGCATCTCACGAGGACAGTTTTTATCAAGTCATTTTTTTCTATTTCACAAGAGAGATTGGTCAACACGAGTGCCTTGGGAGAGGCAGAAATAATAGCAGGGATGAGGAAAAGGAAGGCAAGCACCAAAGATACATCTCTTACTTAAGAATTTTGCCAAGGAGCAAAATACCATCATTCATCCAATTCAACAAACATTTATTTAATGTAAACAAGTAAGTTATTAATTTATATCTGTCCTTGTAACAAAAATAAGTATTGTCCTGTCTACTGGGGACACAGACCTAGTTCTCGGTGTGGACATGATGTACAGAGCAAAGAATAATAGGTTACAGAAAAATATGGAAGGCTGATCATTGTTCAAAGTATAATGTGCTATGTAATGGATGTGTCACAGTCCATTCACATTTAGAGGAAAGGAGAACGCTAGGAGAACAGGAGTAGAACTTGATAAATAACCAGAAGTGGAGATGGCTGTAAGATTTCTAGTGTAGAAAACTAGGTACTATCATAGAGCCATCATAACTGAAATATAAAGTGCAGGCAAAGGAAAAATTTGGGTGGAAAATAACGAGTTCAACTTTAGAAATATTGAGTTTGAAGACAATGTCCAGTGGGTAGTCGGATATACTGTTTTAGAGTTAAGGAGACAAATTTCTAGACTGAAAGTGGAGATTTTGGAATTATCTGTTTCTAGGTGGTAGTTTAATATTTGGTTGATGGGATTGCCCAGGAAGATCAAATACACTGTTAAGAAGGTCAAGGACAGTGTAACAACTTTAATGGGCAGCACAATGAATATGGAAAAGCCTGACTGGGGAGGTCAGGGCACAGAAAGGCAAGAAAGAAAACAAAGGACAGTGATGTGACAGAAAACAAGAGGGGAGAAAATTTCATGGAGGTGGGAAGGGATTGTCAGTGGTGCCAAATGCTTTTTGCTTAGTGAGTTCCAAATGCTTTAGAGGTTAGTGAGTCCAATCTAAAAATTGGACACTTGGAGGGCAATTCAAAGAAATTTAGTGATGTCACGTGTTGTGGAAGGTACCCAGGGGGAGGAAATTCTTTCCCCAGTCTTTTCCATGCTATTCTCATAATAGTGAATAAGTCTCATGAGATCTAATGAGTTTATCTGGGGCTTCCACTTTGCTTCTTCCTCATTTTTCTCTGGCCACTGCCATGTCACCTCAGTGGGCTGAAGAGAGAATATCGGGAGAAGAAGGATAGATATTAAGTGAACTCTTTCAAGGCAGGTTAGCTGTGCATACATTAAACTCCAATATGTGGTCTCTGGCCAAGAAATTGCATTTTGTTACTAAGTAAATTATCATAGATATGTAAAAAGAAGTACGTCTCCAGATACTCATCATAGAATTTTTTATAAGAAAAAAATTGGAAACAACTTTAATGTGCAACTGTAAGGCATTGATTAAGCAATTTAGGATTCAGTCATGAAAAAACATAAAACCCTTAAAATTATGTTGAAGAAAATATACAGACATAAAAAATGTTTGTGAAATATGTTTTCTAAGACTTCTGCATTGAGACTGTAGTCATTTTGTAATTCAGAGAAAGTCATTAAAAATGTGCTTACACCCAAACTAAGGTTGGCTATGAATAGAGAGAAGAGATAAGGCAGTCGGGGGGAATCAAAGAATGGTTTTTATCTTCATCTTCCTTCCCCTCCTCAATTGTCTTTCTTACTTTTTAATTAATTGGAGACACTTGAACATGCTTATTTGCTCCAAGGAAGTAGCCATCAGAAAAGGCTTAAAAAATATATTGGGCTTGCAATAGGGAAGAATAAGTGAAGAACTCTTGAGAGTTGAAGTGCATAATGCTGAGCAAGAATGAAGACAGGATGGGGAAGAAGCAATGTAGATGGAGATATAAATGGGTATGTAGGTGAGGGACAGGAGACACAAAGTCTGAAGAATGTTCATTCAGCACATTTTACTCTTTATGTGAAAGAAAAAGCTAGGTCTCCCATCCACAGACTATAAGTGGGGTAGGAGTGAGAATGAAGACTTGAGAAGTGTTGAAGTTTAGGAATATAATTATTTGTAGGGAATGGACAAGGACACCGTAGTCTTATGGATATTAACTTAGAATGCCTGCCTTGTTTTCTTTGACATTGATACCATGGTAAGTCACAAAATGGGGAGCAAAGTGTTAGCATGTTAATGACAGGAATTCGTCTGCATAACTGTGTGAATGAATAAGGTCCTGCCTCTTCATTTTATCACAATCACTAACATATATTTATGAAATTCTCATGATCAGGGCACCAAGGAAATACAATGACGAGCTATAATGCCCTTCCATACAGAACTTACATCTGGTTGGGGAAAAGAGTCACAGTCACTTGAAAAGTTAACTACATTTCAAGGTAATTTTGCCATAAGTGATGAAAGTGGCATAAAAAATCAGAGAGATGATTGATCACTTACAACTGGAGTGGTGAAGGGAGATTTCATATAATTTTTACATTGCCTTTGTGTAGTTATTTATTTCCCTTTTCCAATAGAGTAGGCACTGCCATATTCATCTTCAGCCCCTATCGCATTTCCTGGTACATGACAAGCACTTTATAACCATCACTGAATGAATGAACTAATGAATCAGCGAATAAACAAATCAAGTCAGACTTGAACAGGTGAAAGGGATAGAAATTCATTCCAGTAGGGTTATGATCACATAAAAATATACAGTAAAGGAGAAGATAAAATAAAATTGCATTCACTGAGTATTTACATGCCAGATATTTTATATATATAATATATGTATATTTTTTTGAGATGAAGTCTCGCTCTGTCGCCCAGGCTGGATGAAGTCTCGCTCTGTCGCCCAGGCTGGCATGATCTTGGCTCACTGCAAGCTCCGCCTCCTGGGTTCACGCCATTCTCCTGACTCAGCCTCCCGAGTAGCTGGGACTACAGGCGCCCACCTCCACGCCCGGCTAATTTTTTTGTATTTTTAGTAGAGACAGGGTTTCACCATGTTCAGGATGGTCTCGATCTCCTGACCTCGTGATCTGTCCGCCTCGGCCTCCCAAAGGGCTGGGATTACAGGCGTGAGCCACCGTGCCCAGCCCCAGATATTATATTATATATGATATTACCTATATTATTAACTCACTTAATTGTTACAACAACCCTGCAAAATAGGTATAAATATCCACCACCATAAAGGAAATAAAAGAGGAATTCCAGGGAGATTAGCTAACTTTCTCACACAGTGAATAAATGTCATGGGAGTGGAGCCTCTGGGTACAAGGCTTGCCCTAGGGCAGGGAAGAGGTGCGTTTCCACATCCTCCCTTGCAAGGATATGGCTGTCTTTTGCTTGACTGCAGTACATTATGTTTCTCTACCTTTAATATCCTGTAACTACTAGTTACATCTCAGGACACAGTTGTGTTGATGGCCTGAGTCCCCACTGCCCAAGACATCAAGCTGAGACTTTGGTATGGCCCCTGCTTGTCTCTCCAGATGTATTCTCAGCTATCTTCATTAATCAATATCCTTGCTACAGCTTTCCTGAACTCTGCTGGCTCACGTACCCTGCTCCTCTTTCTCGCATGCAATTCTCTGTTCCCAAATGTTCTTCCTCATCTTGGCATTTATTCAGCTTTCAAAATATCACTCCATGGCCACTTCCTCTTTTCCTAACTTGTAAATGATATTAGTTGCATAAATTGATGTTTTGTCTTCCTAAGCCGCCATCATATTCTCCTTTTTCCCAAATAGTGATGCTGATGGATTCGTCTTTCTCCTCCCCTAAAAATATTTATTTTTTATTTAAAAAAATTATTTGTTGATTGATATGATTTGGCTGTGTCGCCAGCCAAATCTCAACTTGAATTGTATCTCCCAGAATTTCCACGTGTTGTAGGAGGGACCCAAGGGGAGGCAGTTCTTTCCGCTGTCTTTCTCATGCTATTCTCGTGATAGTGAATAAGTCTCACGAGATGTGATGAGTTTATCGGGGGTTTCCGCTTTTGCTGCTTCCTCATTTTTCCTTGACACTGCCATGTAGGAAGTCGCTTTTGCCTCCCGCCATGATTCTGAGACCTCCCAGCCATGTGGAACTGTGAGTCCAATTAAACTTCTTTTTCTTCCCAGTCTTGGATATGTCTTTATCAGCAGTGTGAAAACGGACTAATACATTGATTAATTAAAAAATATATATATATATAAAGACGAGGTCTCACTGTGTTGCGCAGGTCTCAAATTCCTCGTCAAATCACAGCCAGTGCTGGGATTACAGGCGTGAGCTACTGTGGCTGGCCCAGTTTAATACCTCTACAGCTACAAGTGGCCTCTCTACTTTAATATTGTGAAACACCAGGGAAATTTGGACCCTTATCCCCAAGGCTATGATTCTGAAATTTTGTTCCTTTGGTAACTATGGAACGTCCTCCCCTCATCCCGTGAAATAAAGAGAAAGGAGAATTGAAATTATACATGTATATATACACTATACTTCATTCACAGCCCATAAAATTTTTCAGTTTTATTAAGTTCTGAAATTCCTGAACTCTTCTCCCTACATCCTATCCTGTGTCTGCTTGCATTTTTATCCATTTTTGGAAGTGTCTGCTAAGCTACTTGAGAGGAACAGAAAGGAAGCTTCTGTAGGTTCTGCCCAGGGGTGGTGGCCGGAGTGCAGCTGTGCCGGCCCCCTGGAGCCTCAGAGGCTGGGAGGGAAATGCTGGTGACCTGAGAGAGGCTTTTTCTCAGGAACAGCATGAAAGGACACCGTTGTCTAGCTCCAGGGATTAATTAGCACTGCTTTGAAATAAATCCTTTACAAGAATTTTACTTCTCTGCAACAGAAAGCTATGTTTGAATTCGGATCAATTTACTATTGTTAAATGAGACTACGGATGGTCTCCTTCCATAGTCCTCTTATTCTGAATGTAGCTAGTGACTTCGAAGCCATGTATTGATACCATCCTTACTTTCATAGTGGTCAGGCCTTGCCTCTAGGTCCTGGGTGAAGAGGGGAGTGCTGTGGTTTGAATATTTGTCTCCTCTAAATCTCATGTTGAAATTTGATCTCCAGTGTTGGAGATGGGGTCTAGTGGGAAGTGTTTGGCTCAGGGGGTGGATCCCTCATGAACGGCTTGCTGCCATTCACGTGTTAGTAAGTGAGCTCTTGCTGTTTGTTCCCGGAAGAGCCGGTTGTTAAAAAGCACCTGGCGCCTCCCCTACCCTTGCTTCCCTCTCTTGTCATGAGATCTCTCACACACTGGCTCCGCTTTACCTTCTGCTGTGAGTGGAAACAGCCTGAAGCCCTTATTAGAAGCAGATGCTGGTGCCGTGGTTTAGCTTGCAGAATTGTAAGCCAAGTAAACCTCTTTTCTTTATAAATTACCCAGCCTTGGGTATTCCTTTATAGCAATACAAACTAAGACAGGGGGCAGCTATGGTCTTTGCTACAGACTGAGCCTGGAATTAAGTATTTGTGGTGCTGATGGGGGAAATTGAAGCTGTTACACAGTTTAACCTGCCTCAAGTTCAAGGATATTTGGGGGCAGCCCTGTTTGCTCTCACCTAGATAGAAGGCCAGGAGGGGAAGGAGAATTGTTTCAAGAGCTCATAGGAGACTCTTTGCAGATCTCCTACTCTATAGTTAGATGGCAGCTGGAAGAAAGAAGAAATTACCTATGGACTATGGGTACACCCACAGTCCACCAAGAAGGGATTCCCAGCTCATGCACTCCATCTCCAGATCTTCCAATGCTCCCTCATGAGTGCTCAGAGACCCCCTAGGAAGCCCCTAACCTGCCACTTTCCTGTCATCTTGCCCTAGCAAAGTGGTATCACAGAACATTTGTCTCTGACTTTTTGTACTTCATTAATTGTTACAAAATCTGATAAAATTTCTACTGCTTATCAAAGAGAACAAATGTTATCTTCCAACAGGCACAAAGGCCAAATCAGGGTGTGAAATTAAAACACATGTCAAAATGACAACTTTACATCTTCATGTATACAGTTGTCAAGAATCTACAGCTATTCCTAAAATCTCTGTGTACTGATAACAATTAGTAGCCATAAACAACCTAAATAAATAGCCAACCTTTTTGCTAAAGGTTCAAATTTTGTTTTGTTTTGTTTCTTTTTTGTGTTTGGAAAATGAAAATTGAGGGACACAGGAAGCCCCTTTTCTATATAGAATATATTCCCTAAATTACAGAAGTGCAGTGACTAAAGATAACAAAGACCATCCAATTAATATATAATATGTATTAATATATAAAATAATAAATAATATTATTTATTGTGAACAAATAATATTAATAACATTTAATCTAATATTATTAAATATTTGATTATATTTAATAATCCTAAATATAAACAAATATGTAGCCAAAATGATGTTGAGTATGAAACCCGATTGTTATAAAGACGTCAGGAAGTCTATCTTGAATTGCTATCTAAAGCCCCTGCCTCATTCTTCTGGCTGCAATCTCAAGTAGATATCAAGTTAAAGAAACCATTTAGCACAGAGAAGAAATGTCACAGAAAAATCTTGAAATGTTACTGATTTTTTAAGAATGGCATAAATATCATCTGTAACATTTATCCCCAGAATGGAAGTGAATGAAGGATTACTCAGAACATATGAGAATGTCATCATTATGCAGCACTAAACAACATTTCGTGAACAAGCAGGAGACGGTAAACTTTAGTCAAAAGGGGACTCTGTTCACCGCTGGGTTTCTACAGCTTTGCATACAATAAGTGTTGATTGAATGAGTAACAATGTTGTGAAGAAATGTGTTGCAACTCTTCACTTAAATTGAATTTTGATATGCATAGAAAATCTTTTAAAGACCAAACTTCTAGACTTCTTTGAAAGTTTGAAGCAAAACTCTTCTTCAGAACATAGGCTCAAAAGGTACTGAAGGAGCAAAGTGAAATGCAAACTTCTAGAGACAAAGTATGCTTGACACATAGATTGACTGAAGAAAAGCATGGACCTGAATGACTATCTGGGAATTACCCTCAAAGGAAGAGAGCTACTTGGCCCAAAGTAGCTCATGCTCCTTTCCCTAGAGCAGCCCTTATCTATGACTGGCTGTTGGGGCCGGAACAAGGTGTGTGTAATAAAGTCCCATGCTCCTTGCCTCAAGGTGGGACAACTCTGAATTCTTATTCCAGCTCCGGCACTTCCATAGGACTGTCTGAGGTCTGCCTGCATCGCAATTGCATTCTTTCACCAAATCCGTCTTCCTTCACTTCCTCACAGATGTTGGTCCCATGAGCACTCCCCAGTAAACTTCATGCATGCAGTTCTGCGTCCCAGAGTTAGTGTGCTGGGGAGTCTGACCAGCGATGTTCTATGTCACTTATTTTTTCTAAATAAAGAAGAGGGAGCTCTTCTAAAAGCTAAAACATCCCTGGGAGACCTGGGTTTGGGCCTTGGTTCAAGCTCAGTGCTAGGCACCCATGTGTTCCAAAAAATGTAAAGTGGTAACCAGAGAATCAGAGAGACTTTCTTAGAATGTCTTAATTTTGAAGCTCTGTTTTCTACCATTTAGCTACTTATTATTACGTTAGAATATTACAAAATATTTTCAGTTTAATTTTAAGTGTAGCTAATATTTATTTAGTACTTATTTGTTTACTATTTCTGTTGTAAAATGAAACACAGTTACAGAAAAATCACCCAGAACTGTGTAGATTAATGAGCGATGCACTTGTTGAAATAATTACCCATGTTTAGAAATAGAACTTTTCTGGCTACCCAAGGAGCCCGTTCCAGTTTCAACACTTCTCTTTCCCTTCAAAGTAACCACTATTCTAATTCTATAATAAGCATTTTTTGGCAGTTCTTTATAGTTTCATCAAAATTGTGTATCCCTAACCACTATAATTTTGTCTTGCCTATTTTTCAAATTTTAAGTCTTCTAAATATTTTTAAATCTGCAGGTCCTCCCTCTATCCCTTTCTTTTCCTCACAAATTATTTATTGAAGAACCTGAGGGATATTCACTGAAGAACCTGAGGGATTTGATCTGCAGAATTTCTTATAGCCTGTATTTTTCCTTTTAACACTTCTGTCCTCTGTATTTCTACAAATTGGCAGCTGGATCCAGAGTCGTGTTGATCCCTTCTGAAAGATGAAATTTTAATCCCCATTCAATCCATTCATATATCTTCACTGAAGCTTAAATTGTCCTGCATTTGGCTAGTGGGGGCTTCTTCAGGTTAGCTTTCAAGTTTTTTTATTTATTTGTTTGTTTGTTTGTTTATTTATCTTTGAGATGGAGTCTTGCTCTGTTGCCCAGGCTGGAGTGCAGTGGTGCAATCTCAGTTCACTACAACCTCCACCTCCCGGGTTCAAATGATTCTCCTGCCTCAGTCTCCCGAGAAGCTGGGATTACAAGCGCCCGCCACCATGGCCTGCTAATTTTTGTATATTTAGCAGAGACGGTGTTTCGCCATGTTGGCCAGGCTGGTCTTGAACTCCTGACCTCAACTGATCCACCCCCTTTGGCTTCCCAAAGTGCTGAGATTACACGCGTTGGCCACTGCGCCATCAAGTTCTTTTAACATGACTCTGACTTGTTTTGCGATTTGGCATGATGAGGTTTTCCAGGTGCATCTCGTACATTTCTTACCATAGACATGGAAATAGCCACTTCTTCAAGAACACTTGGGTGTTGTTTTAGGGGGAAGTGTTACTTTAAAGCCACTACTTGTTTGCTAGAGATGGTTGTTGTTTCTAAGCATCTTCAGTGGACAAAGTTATTTCATGAGTTCACACTGATAGTTTTAATTTAAATTCCAGAACACAGTTTTGTTTTTTTTTTAACTTCCGCATTGCATCTGTATTTCCTTTCTTGCATACCAGAATCTTAGTTCCCAAGGACACAGGGGATCATAGAATCAGAACATTGCATGATTAATCATTTACTCAATTCTAATATTATATACCCAAACAATACTAACAGATCACTGGCAATATAATTACTGAAAATAACTAAATTGTTTTTGCATATACTTTCCTCATTCTCCCCATTAAGTGTTATAGCTCTGCTATATCTATGTTATCTAAACATGTAGCCTTTAATACTGTACTTTCCCCTTTTATTAAAGCTCATTTGATCTTAGTTCTATAGTAACTGTATGTTTTACATACTGTGTTTAGTCCTACTCATCAGTCCTTATGTCTGTGTCTCTCTAGTGATTTGGATTATCTGAAGCTCATTACTAGTATATTCCTCAGTAAGGGCTCATGGGAGTAATATTCCTTGAGTTCCTGCATATTGATGACAGTTTGTTTATGTTCTTTCTATCTGAAAGTCACTTTTACTGGGAAAAAGTCCTTTAAAAATATTTCCTATAGACATTTCTTTCCTTGAGTATATTAATTAGGCTACTCTGTTTTCTTCTGTCATAACGTATTGCTGTTGTAACGTCTGATGGTAACCTAATTTTTTCTTTATAAATCACTTGCCTTTTTTTCTGGGATGCTCAATAACCTTTTTTTGCTTTAAAATCCAATGATTTTTATTAGACTACACCTTGTTGTTGGTCATTCTGAGATGATATTCTTAGATTTGTGGTGTGCTCTTTCAAGATACAGTTTTAATTTTCTTTTTAATTTCAGGAAAGTATTTTTAATTCATTGTTTTTACTACTTTTTCTCTTCCTTAGTTCAATTTTCTTTCTCAGGAATTCCTGTATTATATAATCTGAACCTCCTTTTCCTGTCTTCTCTTTTTCGATTTCTGTTTAATCCTTTTTATCTCTTTATTTCTTTTTTATTTTTATTTTTTTTCCTTTTCACCAAATATTCTCTTCAGGCATATTTAGTTCTTATTTGCTTTTGTGTTCCTTCTAGTTTAGTCTTCACTTCTGAAATGACTTTTTCATTTATTTATAATTCTTTCCTATGTTCTGTCACCTGATTTCTGAGTTTTTCTAATTCTGATTTATGCTGTTCTTTTACATCTTGTATCACGTTTTTAATGTCTTTTAGCTCATTTTGAAATAGGTTACAGTTTTGATCTGTCCCTGTCTTTCTGATATGCTTTTATTATCTATAGTGATGTTATTCTGCTCCTTATTCTCTTTTATCTTATAATAACTTTGCATGGGACTTGACTTCAACACTTTTCTGCTGCTCATTTTTATGTGAGATCAGTTTTCTGAAATTTTAGAGGCCTGGCTCTTCTAACTGGCTTTTCTAACTTTGGAGAGTTCCCTCTTCTGTTGTGTTCTAAGACTTCCGGGTTCTGTTTTCCTCCCCTACTTTTATCTGGATCATTTCTTTCCTTTGTCTCTATTGAGCCTAATTTGCTCAGTTTTGATTCCATTCCAGCAGTTTCACCTCAGTGCAAGGCCCTTTCCTGGAAGGGAGCTCCATCCTGGAGGAAGGCTCATAAGCGTGAGATTCCTAAGGTTCCCCCAGTTCCCACGATGAGCTCCCTTGTACTGCCCATTGTTGGGTTGGGTAAACCTCCCAGTTTCAGTAACTGTTTCCAAATGGGCACATAGTACTTTGTGTTTGATTCTCTCTGCTTTCTTCTGCACAGACACTGATACCACTCTGGTCTTGCAGCTGTCAGTGGTTTGTCCTTGCTGGCTGATACTTGAGGTTTGTAAAGAAATTTAGTCCTCTAATTTCATTGGAAATGTTAGCCATGGAGTTTTGGTTTGCTCTATGATTACTTTGTCTGTTTTAATGCAGGGATTCAGAGAGATAAAATGGGTATGTATATCATGTCCACTGCCACCATCTCCTTTTGAACACTAAGTATTTGCCAAGATTCTCTTACATATTGTCTCATTCAATTTTTACAACATCCAGGTGGGGTAGGAATAATTATCATTTTTATTTCACATAGGAGGAAACCCTGGCTCAGGAAGTCAAATAGCGTTTGAAGTGGTAGAGCTGGGATTCGAACCAATGTTTGTGTGACTACTAAGTCTGCTAATCTTTATGTCAAAAATATTTTTAAATCATTTCTTTAAAATTTTAAAAATATATTCCCATAGAATGATTTCTAACCAAAATATTATAATTTATGGTTTAGAAAACATTAGTTTTTGAGCATGAGAATTTGGATGATTTTTTTCTTTTGTTCACATCCTCACATTTCTCTAATGAGTCTATATTAACTTAAAATGAAACATCCAATACACCTTATTTTAAAAATTAAAACAAGCAGGTTTGCAGAATTCCTTGGCGAGTCTTCAAAAGTTTATTTAATTAATGATGTACCTGGAATACAGTATGTATACATGCATGTGGATACTTATACATACACAGACATTTGATTAAAGCAGCAAATCATACATCTGTAAAAGTAATAGTAATAGCATAATTGTTAAGGTGCTTAATGGTTAAAGATGTCAGTTCTGTGTTTAGACAGACTTGAGTTTGAACACTGGGTCTTTGTCTTATTTGGTTACCTTGGATGAGTTATTCAGCTCATTCAAGCTTCAGTTTCCTCATCTGTACAGTGGAATGACTTCATAGGATTGTCCTGGTCATAAAATGACATAATACATGTGAAGCAAAGCACTTAAGGCAGTACTCAGCAATAATAAGCACTCAGCAAATATGAATGGTTGTGAAATTAAAACAAAAAAACCAAAAAAAATTAGGTGTATTGGAAGTAAAAGGAGGATTGTAGCCATTCTGAGAAAAATTCTGCGTAATGTCAAGCCTGCAGAAATAGATGGCTGTTTTGTTTGTTTGCTTTGTGGAGGGGTGCGGGGATTTTTTTAACCAATTTATCAGAGATCGATGAGTGCCTTTAAAAAAAATGTCACAACTGGCCGGGCGCGGTGGCTCAAGCCTGTAATCCCAGCACTTTGGGAGGCCGAGACAGGCGGATCACGAGGTCAGGAGATCGAGACCATCCTGGCTAACACGGTGAAACCCCGTCTCTACTAAAAAATACAAAAAACTAGCTGGGCGAGGTGGCAGGTGCCTGTAGTCCCAGCTACTCGGGAGGCTGAGGCAGGAGAATGGCGTAAACCCGGGAGGCGGAGCTTGCAGTGAGCTGAGATCCGGCCACTGCACTCCAGCCTGTACCACAAAGCGAGACTCCGTCTAAAAAAAAAAAAAAAAAAAAAGTCACAACTGGGGGAAATGAGAGTTAAAGTAAGTAGCCTTAGAGTAGGTGGAGTGGGTGGTCCAGTGTGGAAATGACAGCTCACACATCACATAAAGAGCATGTATAGGTCAGATACTTGTTGCAACTAGGAAATTGACTTCCTGTAGTGTTCTGGGGACAGATTGAAAATTGCCCTGCTGAGCCAGTATATATTTGACAGAAAACTTTGTCAGGTCTCCCCAGGAACTGATTTGGAAGGCCATTTGTAACCCTGATAATTGTAAACAAATTGTACTGAAGTGGTAACTTGAAATATGTGTTGGTGCGAATTGTTAGACTATTCAACTGCAATGAGTTTAATTGGTTATAAGAATGTGGTTCTTCCTGGAAAGTGTAATACACACCTCTCCTCCCCCGTGGAATTTGCTATTTTGTGATGGTTGCTGTTGGGCTAATAGAAGCATTTCATTTTATTGCGTGCAAATACGTGATTTGAAATGGATAAACAGGATTTCTCCCTTTCTAGTTTTGGGCTATAGCATCATTTGTTCAGTGATAAGATGCCTGTTAGCATCTGGAAGTGATATAGAGGCCATTTTCCATGCGCACAATGTGGCGAAGATAGAGAGGGTTAGGTGTGGTGCAAGAGGAATTCCCCGGTGCTGTAGGCAGTGTTGCCAGTTGAGATGTATTTCTGCTAGTTAGTGATTGCATTCGTGCACCTGCCTTCCTGGGCCTGGTTCCCCACCTGGGAAGTCTGGTAAGCTGACAGATAATAAGCTTGGGTGACAATAACTGTACCATTGGCTCCAGTACATTCTTATGAAGGGAAATCCTAAGGTGAAAAGAATCTGTTAGCTAACATGGGGACTAGAAAGCCTCCTGCTACAAATGTGGGCTGTGGTTCCCACTACGCAGATGGTTTTCAGCTCCAAGAATCCAGAATGGATTCTCCTCAGGTTTCCAGTTTCTAGAGAAGGCAGATTTTTTTTTTTTTCCTGCCAACAACTAAATGTGTTTATTTTCTGATAGGTATTTTGTGACTCTTGAAACTAATAATGATTATCTCTTTGATTTGATCACTAGGGAATCACATTTGTGACTTATCTCAACAAATATTATAATATCCCTAAAGACATGAGCTTTTATGCAGTTATTTTTCTGGAGAACAGAGATGCATCTCTATCTCTTCATTTTCCCTTCATTGTGATTTCCTCATCTATCATTTATTCCCTAGTATATATACTTTTCTGTGAGGCATTTCAAGGCCTTTTTAAATCAAGTTAAATCAGTTCCACACCTAATAGTTTCCAAGTCAGGCCAAGAAGAAATACAGAGGGAGCCTAACTTTCCCTTTCATTGTTTTGGTCAGTAATTAATTAAATCTTTGCTTAGTAGACAGGATGAAGTTGCTGGGAGTGTATATGGTCTGTTCCACTTACTGTCTTTTGAGAAAAACTTTCTTGGTCACTTAATTGTTATAATCAGTAATTACATCTTTATTAAATAATTTGTAAAATCCTATTCCTGCAACCTCTGCCTCCCAGGTTCAAGCAATCCTCCTGCCTCAGCCTCCCAAGTAGCTGGGACTACAGGCACGCGCCACCATGCCCAGCTAAGTGTTTTTGTATTTTTAGTAGAGATGGGGTTTCACCATGTTGGTCAGGCTGGTCTCAATTTCTTGACCTCGTGAGCTGCCCGCCTCAGCCTCCCAAAGTGCTGGAATTACAGGCGTGAGCCTCCGTGCCCAGCTCATGTTGGTATTTTCTATTTCTGTTATTTTCAAATAATTTAAGAGATTAAAAATACAATGTAATCTATACAAAGTACAAAATTGTAATATATGTTTATCAAAAATGTAAATTAAAGTGGGTATAAAAAGATTAAAGATTCTTTTTATCTATGCTTGCAACAAGTTATTTTCTTTCCAGTCAAGAGAATCTATTACAATTAAAAGGTAAAATACAAATTATAGTAAATGAATATAGTAAATGAATTTTAAGTGTTATAGAAATCACATTTATATAACTGACATTTTAATTTTAAAAATATCGAATTAAATGTTATGAAATATTTTTACAAAAAGAACTGTTCGAAATTCTAGAGTTCAATATGCATCAGGTTGCCAGCATAAAGAAACGATAACATGCTTCATGTATGTTATGTCTAGCCCAGTGGTTTTGAACCAGTGGGGGCAGTGGCAGTTTTGCCCCTTAGGAGAGGTTTGGCAATACCTAGAAATATTTTTGGTTGTCACAAACATTGGGAAAGAATGGTGAGTGGGGAGACATTACTGGCATCTAGTGGATAGAGCCAGGGATACTGGTAAATATCTTACAAAGCACAGAATAGCCCCCACAACAAATAAAATAAATAATTTACAAATGTAAATAGGTTAGAGGTTGAGGAACACACACATGCACAAAGGTAAGAGCAACATGAAGATCGTAAGATGCTCCTCAGTCACCATGTGTGATAGTTTCTTATATTGTACTAATTTGTGAGTAGCTCTGGAACCATGAATTGGAACGCAAAGAAAATCAAGAACAACATTTAGCATTCCGGGGAAACAGTACTTCATTATGCAATAATCTCTTGTGTTCATGCTACCTCAGAGGAAGGATCTGACAAGTTAATTAATTTGTCTTGTCTCTTAAGTACCTCTGCCACTGAAATCTTCCTCATACTCTAAAGCAGTGCTCATTCATTAGGAGTGCCACAACCCACAGACTTTTACAGCAACTGAATGAAGTTATGCTTTTTGTGGGAGATATGGGGCAAGAGATGAAGAGCATTTCTGGGAATATAAGTGTTGTGCCAACATTAGTTCCTGAGGGACAGAGGCATGAATGCGGTGTGCAATGCCTGTGTGTGTGTGTGTGTGTTTGCCTGTGTATGTGTACACGTGCGCATGTGTTATGCAGACCCCCTAAAGCACCGGCCCAGCACAGAGGCCTCTTGTGCTCAGGTTTAAGGACAGTTCTGTCATAAATATTTTTTAAATGTGTGAAATTTGAGACCTTGGATTTTCAGCTTGAAACCAGAAGGTGTTTAGCTGGGAATCAAGTCAGGAAATCAGTGGAGCCTACTGTAATACTAGATTTCTCTTTACATTTATACTTGAATATTGTAATAAAGGACAAGCGTTTCTGTATGTCTGAAGGACTCTTGATGAAAGGACAGTGGGTGCATAGACGAGTCCCAGGTAGTTGTTTGTGCCTAGAGCAAGATTAGAAGTGAAAGAGTGGTTGTGGGTGAGTCCTGGGGGCACAGGAGCCCTTGATCCTGAAGCTGCCTTTGCTTGATTCTACCCAGGGGATTGTAAGGGAAAGAAAACTTCGGTTTAAACACTTTCACTCTGCAGGATCTTATTTCCCTCCCCCACTCCAATTTCCCTGGTTCATTTTCTCTTAATTGGTCCTGATTGGAAGTCATCATAAATCAGAATAATTTCTCTTTCATGCTCTTCAAATTTTAACTTACGAAAAAAAGTCTTTAGCTGGAAATGTCCATAAAAAATGAATGTCAGTGGTTTCATCTCTAACAGGGAGAAAATGAAACTCAGACATTTTGGAGTCACAGTCAAACTACCTCAGTATGATTGTGAATTGATTTATACAGGGCCTTAAGAAACTTCATGTCCTTTTTGGAACGTACTAAGCAGGAATCACTCTTTCACAAATCCAGAAATTATAGCCACCCGTGAAGTTAAATGCTATATCTGTCTTAGCCTGGGTCTGTAGTAGGCTGATAATTTACTTCAAGACTCAAAAAGGCAATTTGACTCTGCTATCTAGTTCTCAAAATGACTTATTCAATACTGAGTATTTAGATAAAGGCTTTATTTAGTATTTAGATAAATATTTCTTTCCTCCCTCCCTTTCTGTTTTCCTCCGTTTCCCTTCTTTCCTCCTTTCCTCTCTTTCTTCTTCCCTTCCTTCCTTTCCTTTCCCCTCCCTTCTCTCCTTCCTTCTTTCCATTTTTTAACCCACATGCTGTGGGTGACAGTCTGGTGACAGCCTGCTATTATCAGCAGGAGCAGTGTGGGAAATATCAATTTATATATGGATAGAGGTTATACATGTTCCCTTAGCTCCAAGGTTGCAAATGAGAACAATCTGCTTTCTAGTAATTTCTAGTCATTATTTGCATAATTTAAAATCTGACATATTAAAGACATTTATGCATCAGTATTTATGAGTTGGCTAGATATCAACTACCAAATCTAGAATGTAGAGATTGAGAAGGGTATGTGTAAGTTACTTCATTTTGAAAAAGCCACGGAATTTATCTCTCCCATTTGCTTCCTCAACTAGTAGAGTCTGGGCATGAGACGCAGAGAAAGACATTTTAGTGAAACAAGTCCAGGCACCCAACTTAAATCATAGGCTAGTCTATTTTTTGGAGCGATTTTTTAATTTTAGAAACTCGCACTGTTGGTGCTGTATAGGTCAGCCAGGAAAACTCAGGTGAAGGGAGTAGAACATTTATCTTGGAATTACATCTCACTCCCTTATAGTTCAATGGAGACCCTTTCGAATAGAACTCCTAGCATGCCATCATCTCAGTAAGGCCAACAGGAGGGCTGCCTTACATCGTTTTTCACTTTATGGCCGTGTGACCTTGTACAAGTCCTGAGCATCACTTTATCTATTCATTAAATAGAGAGAACTGCTGTTCTTGCTTTGCAGAGTTGGGAAGCCTAAAAGTGGTCAATACCAGATGAAATACCCAAAGCTTTATATGTGATGTCAGGCAGTGGCATGATAACAAACATCAGTGATTGTGAAGAACAATGAAGAAAGGATGGTTGTCTTTTTCTGGAGAGCTGAGTATGCAGGACAGACTCCTAAGGATTAGGCAAGTGGAGAGGGGACGGGGCACTATAAAAGGAGGCCTAAAAAGGTGAAATAAAAGTTTCTTGCACTTCAGAGGTTGCTGGGGCTTTGTCTAGCATTTAATCATTCCTCTAACCTGACAAGGCTAGTTACACTTCATTTACTGAAGGAAAAACAGATTTTAGAGTGTTGAGATTTGAGGAGTGGCACCTACATGAGATACAGAAATATTTTCTCTTACAGGGTGAATAAAAGGCTACTCGGCCAGAAAACCAGTTCTTTCATTCATGTCTTTTTTTTTTTTTTTTGACGGAGTCTCCCTCTGTCGTCCAGGCTGGAGTGCAGTGACGCGATCTCGGCTCACTGCAAGCTCTGCCTCCTGGGTTCATGCCATTCTCTTGCCTCAGCCTCCCGAGTAGCTGGGACTACAGGCGCCCACCACCGTGCCCAGTCTTTTGCATTTTTAGTAGAGATGGGGTTTCACCATGTTAGCCAGGATGGTCTTGATCTCCTGACCTCGTGATCTGCCCACCTCGGCCTCCCAAAGTACTGGGATTACAGGTGTGAGCCACCGTGCCCGGCCCCATTCATGTCTCGAATAGGATTTCCCATTTTACTTATTGAGCTAAAGTAATTGTGCCCATAGGATACTTTTCTGCCTATTTTCTATGCCTTTTGGTTATGTAGGTGAGGTGGTCGTAGACACAGATGGACAGAAGGAAAGGGAGAGGGCAGAGAAAGAAGGGGAGGAAAGGAGTGAAAGGACAGGAGCACATATTGAGCACCTGCTGTGTGTCAAACACTGCACCAGGCATTTTACATTTTAGGAAGTTAAACCATGCAGTGTGGCACATTCTTTGCCTATTCCAATGATTACTGGACATTTGAGATTAACTGATTGTTTTCAGATGAAATGACAATAACTAAAAAATTACTTTCTATCTCTTTGAATGGGGAAAAAGAATTCCTCCTTGCCTTGCTAAATAGACAAGGTATACTCCTGTACTCTTAAGCCAGAGTTTTGTACTTTACAGGTTAGCCCAGCAGCCAAGTATTCTGTGGTCCTTCAGAATGCTAAAGTCCTGATGAAGCTACTCACCAAGGTTTGAGAGTTTTTCTGTGTTTCCTGAGGAGCAGTAAGTTTAGTGATAAGAGATAGATGAATAACGCCTAGAGACCAATTAACAGTTAGATGCACCTTATCTAACCAGACTGTGACATTCACACAAAAGCTTTCCTTGAGTGCCTGCCTAGAAGGTGTTTCTTGGAGAACACAGATGCTTAAAATGGGCACCTGCTTGGTAAGATGAACACACTGGGGTTCCAGATCTGGACTTTTGCTGGGTTGATAAAATATTTGCTTTTTTCTTTTTTTTTCTTTTTTTTGGTTTTGCTTTTGAGAGTCCCATCTTTGGGCTAAAGGGAGTCGAAGTCTTCAGCGAAATCTTACTTTGATTCACATTTTAGATAGGCTTTCACTTGACTCTATTAGCCTGCTGGAATTCATAGAATTTGACAGTCCACAGGATATTTCCATAAGCATGGTGGGGTGCTTTTGTGGGGTGATTCCCATGGTCTGTTACTGATAAAACCAACTCTCTGGATAGAAAGTCCTAAATCTTCCCTTCTTGTATGAGGGTGAAGTGCATCTGTCAAAGCAATAGAATTCTGGGACAGTGGTTATTCTGACTTTCCATCTCTCTCTTAATTTAAAGGATTCCCCTGACCCTACCATTAACTAAGATAAAAAAAATACAAGAGATGTAACAGTCTGGGGAGGTACATGAAAAATGAATTTTATTTGGAAATATTGAAATGGAAGTGCTTCACATGGAGATAACTAATAGATGGGTTCAGAAATAGTTCTGAAACTCAGAAAAGCGATATGGGCTGAACATGGCTCATTCAGGCCTAGATAGTGGTTGACATTTAAATGAGATTTCCTAGGGACAATGGTTCATAAGGTGAGTGTGGAGAGAACATCAAGGTCTTGTGGCAATGATGACAGAAGAAAATCAGTACATAAAAATTACCACCAGGACACATGATACCCAACCGAAATGGAAATAGAAACTGTCTGTTGATCTAAACCATGATGATAAAATTGTAGTCATCTTCATAAATTATACTCTGAGATAGATGGTGGTGGTTGGTGGTAAAACAGGGTATCTTTCAGAGTGCAAGATTTTTGTAGAAGTTTGCATGCGAAGGCATCAGGGGACCAGAGCATGGGAGAATGAGAGAGGTAGAGACAAATATGTTTAAAGGGAGGGGAAAATATATGTGTGGGTATGTATATGGGTATGTGTAGGCAAAACTGAGCTGTAGACTATTCAGTGAATATCCCTTTGCATTTAGCAGCCATTTATAAAACTATATTATGTATAGAAATGTACTCCAAAGGTAACTGATGTGTATACTTGAGTCTTTGGCCACAAGCATCATCCACCTAGTAAAAATTTACTATTAAGTTTAAAATTATACTTCCAATATTCATGTCTGTCAACAATGTACACTTACAATTTCAAAAATTTAGAATAAAAGGGTGCTTATCCTTCTTTGGATTAATTTATTTTAAAACTGGTTCATCAAACATTTATCGACTTCATTTCTTGCCATGTCTGAAACATGTACAGGGTCAGGGAAAATTACTTCATCCTCTTGCTGGGCAACAGGGTCACAGAGCAAAGCAGTGCCTGGACATGGAGGTGAGAAGTGCAGTGCTGCCTCTTGTAGGTCCAGCATGTCTCTTATCAGGTAGATCTCAGGAATGCCAGCTCTAGGGGCAAAAGGGCACTGATATGGTTTGGCTATGTCCCTACCCAAATCGCACCTTGAATTGTAGCTCCTATAATTCCCATGTGTCATGGGAGGGACCTTGTGGAAGGTAATTGAATCATGGTGGTAGATCTTTCCTGTGCTGTTCTCATGATAGTCAATAAGTCTCATGAGATCTGATAGTTTTATATATGGGCGTTCCCCTGCACACGCTCTCTTGCCTGCTGCCATGTAAAACATGACTTTGCTCCTCATTCACATTCCACCATGACTGCGAGGCCTCCTACAGCCATGTGGAAATGTGAGTTGATTCAACCTCTTTATAAATTACCCAGTTTGTCTTGGTTATGTCTGTATTAGCAATGGGAAAACTGCAGGCACCTTGATTTTAACTTTATAGTCTGAACAAAAGCAGCCTATATAAGCTTTACTCCCAGCATATCAAAAATAACAAGTCTAAAACTTAACCCTTCATCTATCCTCCTTCCAAGCAACTTCTCTTCCTGCATTTGATTCTCTTGTGACAGCATCATCATCCCCTCAGTAAGTATTTTTCTATGTAGTTTCTAAATTGTGACCCATGAATGGGTTGTAAAATCAATGCAGGGAGTCATGATGAGCATTAAAAAACAACAATGGAATAGAAAATATCAGAGTGCACTATACATGGTAAGACTAAATCTATAAGGCCCTGCATGGTGCTGAGGCTTGGGCAGTGCGAAGGGTTTGGAGCAGTTGGGGTTGCTGGGGGGCAACATTTGATCCTTGATGTTGTCTCTCAAAGGCAACATCTGTTAAACATCCATCACACCATGTTCTAGATTGAATTGTGTCCCCCAAAAAGATATGTTTAACGTATGATTAAATCTTAATTCCTGGTACCTGTGAATGTGACCTGATCTGGAGATAGGGTCTTTGCAGTCGTAGTCAAGTTAAGATGAAGTCATACTGGATTAGGATGTGCCCCAAAACGAATGACTCGTGTCCTTATGAGAAAGAGATTTGAAGACAAAGGAGAAACAAGGAAGAAGGCCATGTGAAAATGGATGCATCTACAAGTCCAATGGTGCCGAGGTTTGCCAGCAAGCACTGGGAGCTAGAGAGAGAAGCTTGGAGCAGATCCTTTCCTACGGGCTTTCAAGGGTGAATGGCCTGCCCACACCTTGATTTTGGACTTCTGGCATGAGAGAATAAGTTTCTGTTGTTTTAAGGCACCTAGTTCATGGTATTTTCTTATGGCATCCCTCAGAAAGTAGTCTACCCACAATCCATATGGCCGCTTCAGGCCTCTGCTGGTTCCATGCCTTGCTAGGGAGGGTGTCTTTCTGGTTCCCTGTGGCTCCATGTACATTCACTATACAGGGACTCACTGTGTCTCTTCTCCCCTTTGTGTTTTACTTCATTTTGGGGAAGTTATTTAAAAAATAATATTCTGCCACATAATTAACACACTTTTCTATCGTCTATGATTTACCTATTTCCTGAGGAGAGAGATTTTGTCTTTTTGAGTTCTTATCTGTAATGCCCAACCCTCATGTGTATTTAATGCCTGAGTCTGGTTGACAATGTGTCTGAAGGAGGGAATAATGAACAAAGGTTCTCAAACATCTGTGTCAACACCCTGTGCAATACCAGCATTTCTGGCAACACACTTAAAGGAATTAAAACATAAAAAGTTGTTTAAATAAACACATTGGAAAAACTGAGAAAAATAACGTTTATTGTTATAACACTAATCATTTGCTGCCATTCAGGAATGTAACTAGGGCTGTTTACTGCCCTGGCCATGTTTTTAAAATTTATTTATGAGGTAAATTTCTGACAATTTTAATGATCACATACCATGAGATCACAAACACACTCAAACTACAGCCAGATGTGCAAAGAGAATGTAGATTCTTTATTTTTCAATAGTTATCTGATCTTCTTCACAAGCTTTCCCCCATTAGATACTGGAAGAAAAAAATAGCTATATTTTAATCTTGTGTTTAAATAGTCTCTTTACATAAATTGGCCTCTGTTTAGAGGACTCAAATAAAATGCTCAGTTTTTTGAAATTTCTTCTCTATGACAATTGTATTAGCTTTCAAGAAGGTTGTGGTAACAACATGCTCCAAACTGGGTAGCTTCAAACAGACATTTATTGTCTCACAGTTCTGAAGGCTAGAAGTCTAAAATTAAGGTGTTGGAAGGTCTTGTTCCCTCTGAAACTTGTAGTGAATGCTTCCTTGCTTCTTCCTAGGATCTCGTGGTTTGCTAGCAATCTTCGTTGGTCCTCAGCTTGCAGCTGCATAACTGTCATCTCTGCCTTTGTCATGACATTGGCATGAATGACATTCTCCCAGTGTGTCTCTGACATCACGTGATCACATGCTTTTTTTTTTTTTTTTTTTTTTTGAGATGGAGTCTCACTCTGTCCCCAGGCTAGAGTGCAGTGGCATGATCTCGGCTCACTGCAACCTCCGCCTCCCATGTTCAAGTGATTCTCCTGCCTCAGCCTCCTGAGTAGCTGGGACTATAGGCATGCACCACCACACCCAGATAATTTTTGTATTTTTGGTAGAGACGGGGTTTCACCATGTTGGCCAGGATGGTCTTGATCTCTTGACCTCGTGATTCGCCTGCCTTGGCTTCCCAAAGTGCTGGATTATAGGCATAAGCCACTGCGCCTGGCCAACCACATGCTTTTAAAGACACCAGTCACATTAGAAATAGGTGCCCAGTGTACTCCAGTATGACCTCATCTTAATTAATCATGTCTACAACAAACTTGTTTCCAAATAACATCATATTCCAAGGTTCTAGGGGCTAGGACTACAACATTAAGTTTTTTGGGAGACAAAATTCAAACTAGGACCACCTATCTTTTCTTTAAGATGGCGCTGAGGTACATGAAGGAGAGTAATGACTTACCTGACCATGGGTCTCTGTTTTTTGCTGGTCTCTGCTGAGGGATGGGTATTCTGAGTTGCTTTTAGGAGTGATAGCTGAAGTATACAATTCATTCTATTCTTGTTCTAGTCATGTCCACTGCCAAAATGTGATACTGGCATATGCGTAATCCATTCTCTCTCTGCTTGGTCAATTCTCAACTGACTACTTAGTTTTCCTTTCGAAGCATGTGGGAAATTTGCAGTCCAATTTCTCAATCCCATCCCCACCATCAGAGACTGAGGTCTCTCAGGAGAGCTGAATTCTGGCTTTCCCTCTGTCTAAACATGACGAGCCATTAAGATTTCTTTACTGTAGCCACTCCTACATAAGGGGTGGCATTCTCTCACTGTATCTCTGTTTTCACATGACCAGGTACTTATAAGGATACTAGTCACATTGGATTAATGTAATCCCATAAGCAGCCTCTTCCCAGAGGCATAAATAGGAAGCAGAGTAAAAACCTTTCTGCTTTTGAGCTCTTCCATACCTAACTGTGGGTTTCTGCTTCCCACACCATCTACTTCCACAAGATTGGCCTGAGATGAGGTAAGAGGAAGAAAGTAGTAATAAAGGACTGTGACATCTGCCTTCCTTTTCTAGCTCTGTCTTCCATCTTCTTTCCACAATCTCTTGCGCTAAAAGGAGTAGGCCTTTTTTTTTTTTTTCTCTCTCTGTGTCAAACTGACCTTATATATCAGGGCAATAAACCTTCTTGCCAGATCATGGTGGAAGAAAAGGTATGCCCTTTTCAATTTGAAATATACTATGATGTGAGTCTTCTAGAAATGGGTTTTCATATGAGAACCTGAAGATGTCTTTGAATTAGGAATAACCAAAGACAACCAAATATACTGGTTTAATATCACAGAAAATATTATCTTACTCACATGCTAAAAGCTTGGATTATCATGTATTAAGAGAATAGGCTTTGGAGTGAGACTACCTGGGTTTAAGTCCCAGTTCATCACTCACTGTTTGAAACTGGCAAAGTTACTTAGTCTTTATGAGTCACTGTTTCCTGGTCTTGAAAATAGGAATAATAACAATCACTCATTTGAGACTTATTGTGAAGATTCAAAGAAGTAACAAAATTTTCCAAGAGCACCTGACACATAATGACTGCTCAGTAAATGTTGGCCAGTGTTTCTAGTAGTATTTATTTTGTATTACCTACTTTGATATTATGCTATGCCTTTTTCTTTTTTACTCCCAGAAAATTGTAGCCCTCTTTCTGTGGCATTTTTTTTTTTTTTGACAAGCCATTGCCTGTCACACAACAGCATGTATCCTCATTTTTTTTTTTTTTTTTTTTTTTTTGCGACAGAGTCTCTCTCTGTCGCCCAGGCTGGAGTGCAGTGGTGCAATCTCAACTCACTGCAAGCTCCGCCTCCCGGGTTCACGCCATTCTCCTGCGTCAGCCTCCCAAGTACCTGGGACTACAGGTGCTTGCCACCATGCCTGGCTGATTGTATCCTCAGTTTTAATACCAATACATTTCATACTTCAACCGCAAATTGCTAATATATCCCTGGGAAGGTTTGCTGCCCATCAGCATGTGGTGGAGATCTGATTCAAATCCACTGATCCAGGGCTGAATGACTCCATGTCCAAAGATAGTCATCAACTTTGTAAACTAAAGGGGACAAGTGAGTCACCTCTTAGATGCTAGTACAGGCATCATTTACTTATTTTTGTTGTTGCTTTATTAAGTAGTGCTTTTCTTTGTATTCTGAGTATATAGAAAAGATGACATTGTAGGGCAGTTTTCATCCGTCTATGTGATATATGTATCAATTTAAAATAAATATGATAGAAAACCTTATGAAATAAATCTTATCCTTCCTGGTGGAAAGAGGATACTTTGCTGTCTGATTTTTAATTCACACTGCTATATGGAAACCACCCTGATGATTTATTGATTTGGAGAGTAAGAGCTCAACGGAAAGGGAAATCTACAAAGACAAAAGACTGCCATACCAACTTTGTATTAGCTTATTACTTTTGACAAACGACTCCTACTTTATGAGTAATATTCCATGGGACTCTACCTAGCAAACATCCTTGTAGAATGATTTGAAGAACGGTAGATGCTAATTCACGAGATCTCTCCATCTACCTTTGTGCTATTAAATGCTTATTGAAATATGGCTTTGACTACCAATTTTCTTTCTGGAAATTATAGGGTTTGGCAATTATTGAAGTGAGAATTAGTGAGGTGCTGCTCTGTTTAACCCAAGTTTTCCCTACTACAGCTTAAAAGCCATTAGTTCTTATTCTGTCTTCTTGACTAATGAGAATAATTCATTCCTGTCTTCTTTTTACATTATACATTTATGTATTTTTGTCCATTAAGCTTTCCCTTTTAAAGTGATGTTTTCAAGAAATGCCATATTGATCATCTGTGAGTAGAAGTTCATGATTATACTAATATGAAGAGGTGAGTAACCTTATTTCTGGGTCATTAAACCAATCAGTAGAATTGGAATTAGACAAACAGATCTTTCTCATCTCTAACTTTAGTGTGTCTATCAAATTGAGACAAAATGCTTTGCTTAATCCATTTCATCTACCTCCTTAGTCACTAAATATAGAATTTTCTTTATAGAATTTTTGAGCAAGAAGTATCATTTGAAACTGTGCAGCCCAGTTTCATGATTTTACAGATGGCCTAAGATGGGTAAGTTCTCTTTAGCCCTGAGTTTTCTGGCATGCCAGAAATATTTTCCTCCTCCTTCTTTATATGGCCGCCATATCTTACCTTTAAGGTCTCAGCTGAAAGCTGAAATGTTAAATGTCATGACTTTAAAAAGACCTTCTCTGACTCTCTTGAGAAAAATATTTGTCCTTTTTCTATCACTGCATTTTCTTGATTTTTCTTCCTGGAACTTCACATATGAATCACAATATGCTGCATTCTTACTTATTTTCTGCCTTTTCTGCCACACTGTAAGGTACATGAAAGCAAGGTTGGTGATGTGATGCTTACCACTATGTACCCAGTGCCCCAGCAAGATGCTTGGTACTGTGTAGGCACTGGGTTTGAGAGCTGAGACCAGAACATACCTTCTTTCCTTGCCCACGCGCACACGCACCCCTACTCCTGAGATAAATCAGCACCATTGTTTACTTAAAATTCTTGATCATGTGATTGCCATTACGTTTTTGCTGGTGGTGTTGCAGCTTTAGTCTGCATGGGAGTTCTTATGTTTGTGTTATGTGGAAGAAACTAGTACAGGCATGCAGAAATCATTAGCTAGAGGGCCTGGAAGCAGAGTGATCACTTTTTACTTCTTCCAAAAAGGAAATTTAGGTTCTGAAAGTGGAAAATGCATGGTAAGCTAAAGAATTGGCTTGCAGAACAATAGGTAGGCATACTTACGGAATAAGCTGAAACCAGTTACTGTAAGAACCTGGTTGCAATAAGAAATTATGCTGAGTCATAGTTTGCAACTATGGTGGAAAGTAGGATCACCTATAGGGCTTCTGAAACATACTGATGCCCTGGCCCTTCCCTAGGATCCATTGGATCAGAAACTCCAGTGATGGGCCCTGGGCATGTATATATTTTAAGCTTGCCACTTGTCATTCTGTTGATTCTGTCGTATACCAGAATTTAGAACAAACTAGAGAATGAACTTTGGTCGTGGATAACCAAATTTGTGTTTGGTGTGTTGAGTATTTTCTTTTGAAAATCAGTAAGCTAGTCACTACAGTGGCTGAGAGATTATGCATGATATTTAATTTTATTGATTGCTATGATTTAACCATGTCCCCAAAATGCGTAGGTTGAAAACTGAATCCCTAATGCAACAGGATAGGGAGGTGGGGCCTAATGGGAGGTGTTTAGGTCATGAGGAATCCACCATCATGAATGGATTAATGCTGATTATAAACGGGCTTGAGGCTGCAAGTTCTATTATATTGTGTGCTCTCTCTCCCTCTCTTGCCCTTCTGCCTTCTGCCATGAGACGATGCAGCAAGAAGGCCAGATGCCAGCACCTTGACATTGGACTTCCCATCCTCCAGAACTGTGAGAGTTTTACTTTCTTTATAAATTACCCAGTCTGCGATATTTTGTTATCGCAGCATCAAACGGACAAAGACGTTAATTAAAGATATTTTGTAGATAACCATTGATAGTATTACATTAGTCTACTGTCTGTGTATTTGGTTATAGAACAATAAGGAAAATGGTTCTGACTTATTTTAAATGTGGTCCATCTACATAGTAATTCTGTGGCCGCAATTACTTTTCTTGAAATGTGCCAATTGTGCCTTCATGTAGTTTTGTCACCTCCCTCCACCCACTCACCATATGCATTCCTTCTACTGTTTTAAGTCAGGTTTTAGGCCTGTCTCCTTTAGCAAGTTTCCATAAACAGTTCTATCTATTCTTCTTAAGCACACTGTTAGTCAAACTGGTGCCTATTTACCTTTGTAAATTGCAGTGTCTTATTATGCACATACTTCTATGCAGCTACTTCTATGAGCTGCATTATTAGTCACCACGTCTACTTCAATAGGAGTTTAGTGACTTTTTAATATGAATTGCAAGGATCCAAGGTCATATGGACTCAGCTGATGAATGTCCAGTAAATACTTGTTGACTAAGTGAGTGGCCAAGCCATGCTCATTCCAGGCAAGCTTTTTCACAAGGGTAAGTTAAAAAAAAGGGGTGAGGGGAAGATTTGTTGGCAGTTTGTTTCTGTGAAATAAAAATGAAATAGAGTTTTCTTTTTTCTTGTGGCCGATTTCCTTTCACAGGTTTCTTTACGAACTGGCCAGTGGCCAACTTTGTCAGAGCTGAAACAACAGACAGCTAGAAGAGAGGTTCTCTGTTGATAAATATTTGATTTCCAAGGTATTGAGAGGTTTGAAGAAATGGAGGGGAGTTTGCCTAATGGGAGTTGTGTTTAATATAGTGAGGAAGATCACCAATAACCAGGGCTGTTTTTCTTTGCAATGGCCAGTGGGTACTAAGTTTACCAGCCTCGTTGCACTACAGATTGTGCTGGACTGAGCTGACAGCTAAGCAAAACTGAGGAGGACTGGGATGCTCTTGGTTCCATAACAGAAATACAGCTGAAGGGAATATTCTTAGATTTTCTTTTCTTCTTTTCTATAACCTGTGATAAATATTGTATGTCTCAGCAGCATAGGGGAAAAATGATTGATCCTTTCTCAGTGATATAGCTATGTGGCCGTATATGTTATATGCAGAATGAATGATTGAGAGCAAAAGCGGGGAGGGGGGCATGAGAGAAATGCAAGCCACTATGTATAGAATTGCCAATAGCAGTCTATCAAAGGAATGTCAGGAGTGCTAGAATAGTTGGTGGATTTTATCTCTAATTTAATCATTTTTGTTTTTCTGTTATCAAAGTTTTGTTTCTTTTTAAATTTTACTTCTCATTCCCTCCCCAAAAGTTCCAAAGAAGTACTCATGATTAGGAAAAGAGTAATAAACTGATGGAACCAAATGCTTAAGAAAAAAATGTACTGCCTTTTATATACACCATGAATCTTATGTATAAAGATAATCCTTCTGATCCAGCACCACACATTAAGAACATTGCACTTTAAATTATTTTTCCCCACCATGAGAATAGTGCACACCACCCATTCTCAATGGGGACAATATTGCCATGAAGGAAGAAGTAAAAATTGATTTGGAGGGAGGGGAGGTGAAATAATTAGATCTCATTATAGTTTATGGCTCTCAAATGAGCCATAGTACATATACAGATCCACAGTATCTATCTTTTACTTCAGTCTCTCCTTATAACAACAGCTTTAACTATGGAAATTTTTCTTTCTGGTTGTATTATTTTGGAGGATATTTAACCAGGTGATTTTACGAGGACTTTGCTTTGTAGGAAACTTAGTTTCAAGACTAACAGCTAAATGAAAAAAGAGTCTGTGTAGGCTAGTGGGCATAAGTCTGACTTCTTCATAGATTATCTACCTGTTAGTCTCCCTGAACTGTTAGAGAGTATGGGAATGTGGGCGGAAGACGTTTACTACAATTTTTGAAAAGTGTGCTACTCTCTGATCATGAATACTATATAAACATTGAAAGGTAGTTAGTAATGTACTTGGGTCTGTTAATCCAAGCCATGAAAAGAGTTTATGAGTTCTCACCAGAACATTTATTTCTTTCCCTCCACATCTCCATAGTATGAACATTATTCAGTATCTGTTTATGAAGAGTCTTGTTTGCTTTGCTGGTATTATCTGTGTCTATTGTGTCTTTCCATCTAAATTGTATACTCTGAAAGAGAAGAACCCATGTAGAATCACAAAGCATTAGAGGAAAAGGAAGGGAACTCATTTCTCAAAAAGCCAAAATTCACTTGTTAGTTTGTTCATTCAGTCATCATTCAACAAATATTTATTGCACACTTAGCACATGACAGGCTGTCTTGGTTTGTTTTCTGCTGCTATAACAGAACACCTGAGACTGGGTAATTTATAAAGAAAATAAATTTATTTGGTTAATGTTTCTGGAGGCTGGCAAGTCCAAGATTGAGGTGTTATATCTGATAAGGGCCTCCTTGCTGCATCATCCCATGAGGGAGGGCAGAAGGGCAAGAGAGCAAGCTTGAGAGAGAAAGAAGAAAGGGCCAAACTCATCCTTTAATCAGGAACCCGCTCCTGAGATAACTAACTCACTTCCTTGATAACGGCATTAATCCATTCATGAGGGCCGAGCCTCATGACCTAATTGTCTCTTAAAAATCCCATCTCTCGTCAGTGGCTCATGCCTGTAATCCCAGCACTTTGGGAGGCCAAGACAGGTGAATTGCTTGAGCCCAGGAGTTTGAGATCAGCCTGGGCAACATGGCAAAACCCTGTTTAAAAAAAAAAAAAAAAAGCTAGGTGTGGTGGCACATGCCTGTAGTCCAATCTACTCAGAAGGGTAGGGTGGGATATCACCTGAGCCTAGGAGGCAGAGGTTACAGTGACCCAAAACTGTGCCGCTGCACTCCAGCCTAGGTGGCAGAGCGAGACCCTGACATACACACACACACACACACACACACACACACACACACACACACACAGAAGAAATACCACCTCTCAACAATATTGCAATGAAGATTAAGTTTTCAACACATCAGCTCTGAGGATACATTTAAACCATAGCACAGACACTGTGCTGGAACTTTTAGGGATACAAATATAAATTAGTCATCAATTTATCATGCTTTTAGAGAGCTTAAAGTTCAGTAGTAAGAATAACACACTTTTGTGTGCCTTCCACTTGCCTAAAATTTTTTTTCCTAATGACTGCCTATTGAATAGATCATGATTTGTTTAATTATTGTCTTATTATTGGTCTTTTAATTCTTCGTTATAAACAATACTACAAGGAACAAACTTACACGTAAAACTTAATTAGTAAATTTGAGACAAAGTCTTGCACTGTCACCCAGGCTGGAGTGCACTGGCACGATCTCGGCTCACTACAACCTTTGCCTCCCAGGTTCAAGCGATTCTCCTGCCTCAACCTCCTGAGTAGCTGGTATTACAGGCACCCACTACCATGCCCAGCTAATTTTTGTATTTTTAGTAGAGATGGAGTTTCACCATGTTGACTAGGCTTATCTCGAGCTCCTGACCTCAAGTAACCTGCCTGCCTTGGCCTCTCAAAGTGCTGGGATTACAGGCGTGAGCCATCATGCCTGGCCAGTAAATTGTTATTTCTATTATAATTTTCTAGAATTTGAATTACCAGTCTTAAAAGTATAGTCTTTAAAATGTCTTGATTTTAATGCTATTTTTGTATTGTTCTCCAGCGAATTTTTACCAATTTGCACTGCTGGTAGCAAAGTGTGAATGTGACTATCTCACTGTACTCTCTCACTGGCACTGAGTATTGTGAAATCTTAGTTAATTTAATACAAAGGAGAAAAAATGTTATTTGAAGCAAAAGATGATTACAGCAATTTATACTTTTTTAAAGGAGGTAGCATAATTCAAAATAATGAGAAAACAAATATCTAAACTACTCCATTCCTTTCAGAGAAACTTGTGGAATTGATAGAAGAGCAAGGCAGGAAATTTCAAAGTTTCTGTCAGTTCAATTTTTCTGTGCTGAAGGTGGGACACGGAATAGAGATTTATTATTTAGGGGAAAATACCAGTGACTCAGGATGCCTTGAGCCAACTAGGGGGTAGAAAACTGCAGGATAAAAGGAGAGAACTTGAGTTTTTGATATGAGTAGGAGATGGGAGGGTGGTGGTGCAGGCAAGTCTGAGGAGAGGAATTCCAAAAGAGCGGCTAGCAGTTTCTAAAGGAAGTAGGGAAAAATAGTCAACCTCTCTGTCACCATAAACCTTTGGAAAGTCTGTTCTTGATATGGAAATTAAGGAAGAGATATGTTCCATGTCTGTGACATCGTTTCCAAAGGACATTTCACCTTGTGAAATGGCGAGATGCTCCATTTATGCTCTGAACTCATGGACCCAAAGTGGAATAAGATTTAGAAAGAGTTAAAGTGATTCTGAAGAGCTCTACAGGCATTAGGAAGGAGTCAGGCTTTCCTCTCTGAAAACTAAATTGGGTTATATTTTACAGGTATTTAAAGTTGGATATTTTTTATTAGTCATGAGGCTGAACATTTTTTTCAGATGATTTAAATTTATTTTTTGGTTGTTCATTTTTTCTGCTGTGAATTGTCTACTCAGATCCTTTGCCCCTGGCATTTGCACCTTACATGAAAATATTGTACCTGGGCTGTATGGGAATAGGATGAAACATATTTCTCTTATGTCAAGACCAAAATAGTCTTTATAGTGTAAATAATATTCGGTCAATAACACAACTCTGGATGGTCTTCCCAGAGGACAAGGGCTAAGGAACACCTGTGCCATTGTGGATCTCCAACAACTATTTGTTGAATGTGTAAGATAACTACCTTGAGTCTGCTGCTTGCCTCTTGGTAAGAAAAGGCTAGGAATAGCCCACTTAGAATCCATTAGAAATCTTGTCTCTACCAACTTCCTCCAGAAGCATGATCTCTTAGTTAATAAGCATTTTCTCAGCTGTCTGGCCCATAATATACATTTTTCTAGAAAGCAGGAGTGGAGGAAGAAACACTGGAAGTACCTTAAGACCATATCTGAGACCATGTCCAATGACGTACTAAAGTTTAGACAGCCTGCATTATGGAGATCATCGAACTGTGCCCAGGAATACAGATTTTAGGGCTAAATGCCAGCCTGCTTTGTTGGTCTCCTCTTTCCATGCTAATAAGATGTTCAGTTTTCAGCGAAGTACACTTCACATGAAAAAAAAAAAAATCCAAAGGTGACTTTGTTTTTGTTTCGATTTGAACATTATCAGAATATCCATGAAAAAAGTCAATCTCAAAAGGGCTTATCATCATAATAGCAATATTTTAAAAGTGATAAACTTCAAAAGCGGAATGGGCCTTTGTTTATTTTCCTGCTAGGACAGATAGTGTCCCACAGGATCTTCCTTCGGGAATCCTTGTCAGAGGTTGAAAAGAACAAGGTTTATGTAGGCAGTGCCAGCTCCTGTTCCCTTCAAAAAACAAGCAAACAACAAAAAAAGTTACCTCTTCCAGTAGTTTGCCATGTGGATAGAGTAAAATTTCAGTTGACCTGCTATTCATTGATTGGCATAAAAAGGTAATAGAATTATTTCAGGAGCTTATTTAATCAATGTGTTTCATTAAGATTCTGCCTAAAAGGGAGGAGGCTGAAGGTGGAAAATCTTGAGATGAAAGTCTTTTTGTATCCAGACCATTGATAAATTGATTATGACACTAATCAAACCCACAAGCTGGAGAATAGGAAACATGGGGACAAGTTTATTAGGTTTACTTAAACAAGCCTAGGTCCTAGAATTGCACTGACATCGCTCATAGCTATAACCTGTTCTAAGGAGCAGGTGAGAGCTGGATGACCTGATTTAAATTGTCTTGCAGTCTCCAGGGAAGTCCTGATTTTGTACTCCCTGGAATTGTGAGACCCAGACAGATCTCACCTTTACTAGATGAGGGCAGATTTGCAAGTGCCAATTGCACCTGAAAATAATAAAGTGTGTGCCTCCTCTATCAACTTGACACTAATGAAACTGAGGGCCAGATTCAGAGTTTGTGGGTGGCACTGACACAGATGGGGCTATGTGAATGATGCAGGATTTTTGTCTTCCCACAGGTCAACTACAGATTGTGATCTGGAATTTTCTTCATGAGGATATATTTTAAGTCTTATCTATGTTAGTTAGACTTTTAGATCTGTGAATGACAGAAAACCCAACTCAAGTTGACTTAGGCAGGAAAAAGGTGTTCATTGGCTTGGGAAAGTGCGAAAAGTCAAGCTAGAACTAACTTCATACATCCCTTGATCTAGGGGCTAAAATGATGCAAACAAGACCAATTCTCTTTTCATCTCCTCATTCTGCCTCCCTTATTGATTTCATTCACAGCTCTTTTTGGAGGCAGGTGGGCAGCTTTTAGCTCCAGTGCAGCATCTTTCAATATTTATGTCTTTTTAAAAAAATTTTTTTATTATACTTTAAGTTCTAGGGTACATGTGCATAACGTGTGGGTTTGTTACATATGTATACATGTGTCATGTTGGTGTGCTGCACCCATTAACTCGTCATTTACTTTAGATGTATCTCCTAATGCTATCCTTCCCCCCTTCCCCCACCCCATGACAGGTCCCAGTGTGTGATGTTCCCCTTCCTGTGTCCAAGTGATCTCATTGTTCAATTCCCACCTGTGAGTGAGAACATGCAGTGTTTCTTTTTTTGGCTTTGCGATAGTTTGCTCAGAATGATGGTTTCCAGCTGCATCCATGTCCCTACAAAGGACATGAACTCATCATTTCTTGTGGCTGCATAGTATTCCATGGTATATATTTGCCACATTTTCTTAATCCAGTCTATCATTGATGGACATTTGGGTTGGTTCTAAGTCTTTGCTATTGTGAATAGTGCCGCAATAAACATGTGTGCATGTGTCTTTATAACAGCACGATTTATAATCCTTTGGGTATATACCCAGTAATGGGAGGCTGGGTCAAATGGTATTTCTAGTTCTAGATCCCTGAGGAATCGCCACACTGTCTTCCACAATGGTTGAGCTAGTTTACAGTCCCACCAACAGTGTAAAAGTGTTCCTATTTCTCCACATCCTCTCCAGCACCTGTTGTTTCCTAACTTTTTAATGATCACCATTCTAACTGGTGTGAGATGGTATCTCATTGTGGTTTTGATTTGCATTTCTCTGATGGTGAGTGATGATGAGCATTTTTTCATGTGTCTGTTGGCTGCATAAATGTCTTCTTTTGAGAAGTGTCTGTTCATATCCTTTGCCCACTTGTTGATGGGGTTGTTTGTTTTTTTCCTTGTAAATTTGTTTGAGTTCTTTGTGAAGGACCTCTTCAAGGAGAACTACAAATCACTGCTCAATGAAATAAAAGAGGATACAAACAAATGGAAGAACATTCCATGCTCATGGATAGGAAGAATCAATATCGTGAAAATGGCCATACTGCTCAAGGTTATTCATAGATTCAATGCCTTCCCCATCAAGCTACCAATGACTTTCTTCACAGAATTGGAAAAAACTGCTTTAAAGTTCATATGGAACCAAAAAAGAGCCCACGTTGCCAAGTCAATTCTAAGTCAAAAGAGCAAAGCTGGAGGCATCACGCTACCTGACTTAAAAGTATACTACAAGTCTACAGTAACCAAAACAGCATGATACTGGTACCAAAACAGAGATATAGACCAATGGAATTGAACAAAGTGCTCAGAAATAATATCACACATCTACAACTATCTGATCTTTGACAAACCTGACATAAACAAGAAATGAGGAATGGATTCCCTATTTAACAAATGATGCTGGGAAAACTGGCTAGCCATGTGTAGAAAGCTGTAACTGGATCTCTTCCTTACACCTTATACAAAAATTAATTCAAGATGGATTAAAGACTTAAATGTTACATCTAAAACCATAAAAACCCTAGAAGAAAACCTAGGCAATACCATTCAGGACATAGGCATGGGCAAGGACTTCATGTCTAAAGCACCAAAAGCAATGGCAACAAAAGCCAAAATAGACAAATGGGATCTAATTAAACCAAAGAACTTCTGCACAGCAAAAGAAACTACCATCCAAGTGAACAGGCAACCTACAGAATGGGAGAAAATTTTTGCAATCTACTCATCTGACAAAGGGCTAATATCCAGAATCTACAAAGAACTCAAGATTCATGTCTTATGGGAAAATAGAACTTCACACATTAACTAGTTTAGATACAAGTACAGTATTGGGACTAATTCTCATTAGCCCAACCCCAGATGAATCCCTGTAGCCAAGAGGCTGGAATTTTATTCTTGTGCAGCTCTGAGTGACATGTTCATTCCTGAAGCTGGTATGGTGTCAACTACATCAGAAATCCATACTGGGAGAGTGAAGGAGGGCAGGAGAACAAAGGGAACAGGAGAGGCACTGATATCACAAGGGGCAGCAGAACAAAAGACCACAAAAGTTCAGTACAAAATTCTGCAGGCTTACTAAAGAGATTGTAAACCCAGCTGCTTCTAAAGACCAAAGATGTAGGTCCGATTGGAGTAAGAATTGGCAAACTGAGCAGTCACTAGAAGATCTAGTGCCCCGTGCCGCATGAAAGCAGTTGGAGGACAATCACCTTTTCTTGCCAGCCCCTTGGAAAATAAAAGGTTCACCTCTGGGAAATTGGCTCTTGACCTACAAAGAAATACCTGTGCGAAACTCTGTTATTTCTTCTAATACAACTTTTGTTTTTCTTTGTAGTCAGCATAAAAGTTGACAGCCTAGTATCAGCTTACCGGGATGCTGTTCACTGAAGGGAACTATCTAAGTTTCAGCATTAGAGTTGGATATAAAATAAATATAATAGTCCCATGAAGATATTCTCAGACACAAGGAATACCAATAACTTGGCACCATTATCAGTAAACAGCTGGAGTTTCTGAAGACATATTATTGATCTTCTTGTGACACTTTTTCTCGTGGGGAGATCATCCACTTTCAGGACTTCAAATACAGTCATATGTAGATAGAAGTTACATCTTTCTCCAGATGAGATTCATTGTCTAGGTCCAAATACAATTCAACTCCTACTGGCATCTCAAATCCGTAATATTTAATACTGAACTGAATGTCTTGAGTCCTGTTCCACTTCCTGTGTTCTCTATCTTGGCTTGCCATTTCACCAACCCAATCTAAGCCATAAACTTGGGGGTCATTTTAGAGAACCCCTCCCCCAGATGATACCTGTTGACACTTTTTGCATCTTTCAATCCATCTTCTACATGACTTCCACTCACATGTTCATTCAAGCCACATTTTACACGTCTCAATTTCATACCTACCATGTAAAAGGTCTATTTTATATATTGTTATACAACAGTGAGCAACACAAATGTCCTGCTCTCATAAAGCCTGTATTTTTTTGGGAAGAGAGAGTGAATATGTGAATAAACGTAACTAAAACAGGTAAGAGGTAGAGAGAGAATTTGGAGTGGGGAGTTGCTGTTTTCTGCAGTGTGGTCATGGAAAGTTTCTCTGATAAAATAACTTTTGACAGAAGACTTTAAAGAAACAAAGGAATGAGCAATGTGGATATGGAGGTGAAATGAGATTCAGCGTACAGAAAAGCAGAATGTATAGGGGTAAGTGTACATGCATAGGATACCAAGGAGTCCCATGTAGCTGAAGTGGAAGGAGCAAAGGCATGATGGTAGCAAATACTGACAGAGAGGGTAATCGGGATGGGGGGATCAGATCGGGGAGGGCATTGTAAGGTTTTGGCTTTTATGGAGTAAAAGGAGAAGTCAGCCCTGACATGGTAGCTCACACCTGTAATCCCAGCACTGTGGGAGGCTGAGGTGGGCAAGTCACGAGGTCAGGATATTGAGACCATCTGGATAACACGGTGAAACCCTGTCTCTACTAAAAATACGAAAAATTAGCCAGGCATGGTGGCGGGCGTCTGTAATCCCAGCTACTCAGGAGGCTGAAGCAGAAGATTTGCTTGAACCTGGGAGGCAGAGGTTGCAGTAAGTCGAGATGGCACCACTGAACTCCAGCCTGGGTGACAGAATGAAATTCTGTCTCAAAAATAAATAAATAAATAAAAGGAGAAGTCATTGGAGAGTTCCCAGCCAAAGAATGAGTTAATCTAACATTGTAAAAAGAACAGTCTGAAAACTGTGGAAGTGGAAAACAGACTATAGTTTTAGGATTGTTATGGACTGAGTTTTATCTCCCCAAAATTTATGTGCTGAAGTCTTACCCCATAACATCACTATATTTGGAGACAGGGTCTTTAAGAAGGTAATTAAAGTTAAATGATGTCATTAGGTTGCGGCCTTAATCTGATATGATTGATGTTCTTATAAGAAGAGAACGAGACACTAGATCTCGATCTCCCTTCCCACTCTTTCTTTCTCTCTACATGTGAAACCGCCTTTGCAAAGATTATTACAGTGAGAAAAATCTGGCATAGGAAAATCATGGCAGTGAAAGAAATCTGATTCAACCCCATCTATCTTCTCACCTTCAAGCTGCGTTGTTCATTCCTGGGCGTAGACCAAGCTAACTATGGGAGGAATTTACTTTACAGTTTACCTTTTTTTTTTTTTTTTTTTTTTTTGAGTTGGAATCTTGCTCTGTCACCCAGGCTGGAGTGCACTGGTGCAATCTTGGCTCACTGCAACCTCCATCTCCTGGGTTCAAGCAGTTCCCTTGCCTCAGCCTCCTGAGTAGCTGAGATTACAGGCGCCTGCCACCACGCCCAGCTAATTTTTGTATTTTTAATAGAGATGGGGTTTCACCATTTTGGCTAGGCTGGTCTCAAACTCCTGACCTCAAGTGATCTGCCTGCCTTGGTCTCCCAAAGTACTGGGACTACAGGCGTGAGCCACTGTGCCCAGCCAACATAGTTTAACTGTGAAACAAAGATGATGATAGCCTTTTCCCAGAAACAAACCCCCTCCTTGCTTGAGGATCAGACCGCTTTTTAAAAAACTAATGAATTAGCCATAGATCAGAAATTATGGCTCAGGAGTCATGCAGCCAGAGGCCACAAGATTCTCAGTTTTCCCAAATGTTTCAATAGATAACATCGCTATTGTAAAATCTAAGATTGGTGTTCAAGGTATTTTTCAGACCCAGAATTCTGATGGACCAGCTGGCACCAACCAGATTGGTAAACTGGCTCATCTAGCCTTGTTGCTCCCACCCAGGAACAGACTCAGTGCAAGAGAACAAGCTCTGACTCCCTGTGATTTTATCCCTGACCCAGCCAATCAGCACTCCCCACTCTCTAGCCCCTGCCTGCCAAACTATCCTTAAAAAACCCTAGTGTCTGAATTTTCAGGGAGGCTGATTTGAGTGATAACTCCAGTCCTTCTGCTTAGGTAGTTCTGTGTATATTAAACTCTTTCTCTGTTGCAAAAACTGGCTGTTCTCAGTTCATCGGCTTTTCTGAGCAGCAGGCAAGATGAACATGTAGAGCGATTACACATGGGTACAGAGAAAAGGCCATGTGAGGACAAAGCAAGGGTGTAGCCATCTGCAAGCCAGAAAGAGAGGCTTACCAGGAACCAAACCTGGCAGCACCCTGATCTTGGACTTCTGACCTCCATAACTGTGAGAAAATAAATTTCTGCTGTTTAAGCCACCCACTGTGTAGTACGTTGTTATGTCAGATCTAGCAGACTAAACTACTCTAACAAAGGTACCCCTATATATAAGATAAAGGTTGGTTTCTCTCCCATAGAATAATCTAAGTTCTAGGCTAGTGGACAGTTCTGCTCCATTCGATTATTTAGGGGCCTAGGTTTTTCCATCTTGTTTCTCTATCAAGTTTACTGTATTGTCATCATCTGCATTGCCAAAGCCATATTCTTGTGTTGCACCAGACTGATGAGAAGAAGAAAAGGCATATAAAGGAGCAATCCCAGTCTCTTAAAAGATCTGTCTCAGTAGTGGTTCATACTCCGTTGTCATGAACCTTGTTACATGAGTGGGGCAGGGAGACTGGGGAATGCAGTAAAGATGGCTAGTCATGTATCAGGCTCCAATTGTATTACTATGACAGAAGGGGAGAACAGATTATATTGGACAACTAATTATTTTTTACTACAGCCTGATCCTTTGGCCACCAAGTATCTATGGACCTTTCTTTTAATGTAAAAATACACACAATTCCTCTTCAAAAAAGACAACCCTAAGCCCCACCAATTTTTGAATTTAGATCAGAGCCCAGAATCTCTGGGTGATGAACAATTTTCTCCACCAAATCTGGGTGTATTCCTAGGACACAAAAACTAAAAGACATGTTGTTTGCAAACTGACAATGCAACAAACACACCCTATACACAATTATGGACTAGGGACAGGATAACCGTATTAAAAACTATCAATTGGAAACAAACAAATGAACAAACAGCAGTCAATGTTTTACGTAGTGATGGGTCCTGCTGTGTAGGAATTGCTTAAATGCCCTAATCTGGCAGTTGAATTTACTTGATTTAACCCTGGTTCTGCTTTCTCAAAGGAATTTCTTGTCTATTCTCCTCCTGGAAAATATCCAAAGTGTCTTCTTTAGGGACTGTGCCACTTTTGGAGCCTGCTTCTTGCTTGTGCAAATTTGGTGATACCACATTTGTTTTAAACCTCAGTCACAGGTGTTTTGCAGACTAGGCTTTGGTTCCTTTGGAAATACATTTCTCAGTTCTTTCAAAAACATAATATGTTTCTGCTGTATTCATTCTCAGTCACGTTTGGCTATAGCCAAATCCAAGGGTTTTTTTTCCTTTAGGCATAGTGTTTTCATTTGTTTTATGTAATTGTGCCTTGCTACCCATCACCGCCCCCGCCGCCAACCCGTACGCTACCTTAGCAACTCTCTGAAACAATAGACTTGGATAAGAAGGCAAGATAAGAACCTTAAAGTTTGGGTTCTGTGATCAGAAAGCTTTTTCAACCTTCAGACCCTGATCTTTTCTATTCTTTTCCATTTCTGCCTGCCAACAGGCTGATTCTCAACTGAGCTCATCACTTCTTTGTTGTAACTTGCAAGCAATAAGGATCTGTTCTTTCTAGACATTTCTTAGACCTGCTACTTCAGGAGGCATGTGATCTCCCTTCCCAATTGTTTGAGGCGATAGTTTACACAATGTTTTGCCAGGATATACCAAGTATTTGTGGGTTTCTCATCTCCAGTTGCCCTTCTGATGAACAATGCCACATTTTAGGTATTATAATGGTAGTGCTCCATATATGGTAGTTCTTTCTGTATTAGGTTAAGGATAGCAGCTAAATAAAGAGACTATAAAATACAATGCTTAAAACAAGGTGGAAGATTTTTCCTAGCTCACATAATCATCTGAATTTCAGGTTGATAGGTAGCTGTCTTCCATATAAATAATCAGGGACTCAGATTCTTTGTATGTTATTTTCTTACTACCTCATGGGGTATTGTCTTCATTTGCAAGATTAAAACTATATCTCAGATATGTCCATTGTGTAAAGAGGAGATTGTGAAGGAGGTGGGTCTAGAAGTAGGCACACTTATGTTCTGCTCATATTTTAGTGGTGAGAACAAAGCCACATCTAACTGAAAGGGAATCTGGGAGCTGTAGTGTGTGTAAGCAGCCTTGTGCAAAGCTTCAGTTGTATTATTATGAAAAAAGTGAGAATGCTAGTCAGCAGCTTCTGTTATGGGAGACCGTCTAAAAGTAGGGATCCTAGTTAAGAGGCTGCTGCAATCATTAAGGTTTGCAATGATCATGTCTTTGTAGAGGAGCAGTAGTAAAGGTGTTGAGAAGGAGTTGGATTTTAGATATATTTTGAAAGCTAGTAGAATTTGCTAATTAATTGGATATGGGTATGAGAGAAGAAGGTGACTCTAAGATTTTTGGCTTGTGTACCTGAGCAGTGACATGTACTGAGAGAGGGAAAATTAGAGGAAGGGCAGGATTGAGATGGGGAAAATAAAGAATTAGATTTTGAACTAATTAGACATCCAAGTAAGCAGGTCATGTGGGGATATATAAGTTTGGAGTTCCGGAATGTTATTGAAGATATAAATTTCTGGGGCCATCAGTGTGTAGATGGTATTTAAAGCCATGCATCTGTAATACCATCTAGAAAGTGAGTGAAGCGAAAAAAGCAAAGAGCTCTAAGAACTGAGCTTTAGTGCACTCCAGTGTTTAGAAGCCAAAGAGATTGGGAGAAACCAGTAAAGACTATTGACAGGGTGGCCAGGGAGGTAGGGGGAGAATTAAGAGATAAAGTTTCCCTAAATACAAGAGAAGAAGGTATTTCAGGAAAGAGATAGTCGCAGACTAGGTCAAATATTGGTATTTCGATGAAGTTGAAACTGACAATCAAACGGCAATGTGTAGCCTAACTGGTGACCTTGACCGAGTGTTACGTTGGATGGAGTTGAAGAGAGAATGGGACTAGAAAAAGTAAAGACCAAACATGACCAAATTTTGGAGAAGTTTAAAGATAAAGGGAAGTAGTGAAGTGGAGTAGTAACTTGAAGGAAACTACGGGAACATGAAAGGTTCTTTTAATATGAGATATATTAAAACAGGTTACATATTCATAGGGATAATCCAATAGAGAAAGAAAAATATCACAATGTGTAAGAAGGAGTGATAATCATTGGAATGACCCTAAGCAATGGAATCTAGTGTTTGAGCATTGATCTTGATCTTAAATAGGAACACGCTTCATCCACTTTCATGAAGGAAGGTAGGGAAAATGAGTATAGATGCAAGTAAGTTGATAGACACAGCAGTGGAAATGTGTGGACATTCTTTTCTGATGGCTTCTATTGTATTAACCACATAGGAAGCAGGGTCCTCAGCTAAGAGAGGGTCAGGAGAGAGGAATTGGAGGTTTGAGAAGAGATGAGAAGTTGTGAAATTGGGGTCTAGAAGAAGAGGAGTGAATGAATTCAGTATATGTGGAAGAGCTGCTTGATATTCCTGATTATGAATTTAAAGTGAGACAGTCAGAAGAAATGAATATTTTTTTCCAACCTTGTTTAGCTTTGTGATTGTAGGTACAGAATAGACAAGAGTTGGTTTAACCAGCACAGGGATTTATCTAGGTGTACCTGTCAAGATCCAGTGAGAAAACAGGAACCATACCACCAACTAGAACAGAGGAAATCTAATATAAACAATACCTAGCTGAGAGATGGTTAACTACTAAACAGGGGTGAAAGAGAACTCTAAGGTGCACAGAGGCGGTGCCTGCGAGGGTGACTAGATGCCTACATGCCAATCACAGCACTAGAAATGTCTCTTCTTTCACTTGTAGCCTTGCAGTTTCCCTCTAGCATTCTCTATGGGCAGAGCTTATTCTGAAGAAATGTCTGCAGAATCCAGCTCTTGTATCACAAAGCAGGGCAAAGAGGAGTGGGGTTACAAACTGAAAGACAATGACTTAATAATTAGCACAACAACTTAATAATTAGCGCAACCAGATGAGCACAAGGTGGAAAGAGCGGGCAAGAAAAGTGAGGTCGTATACCAGAGAGTTATTACAATCATCATGGAATCGTATCTGGATAAGGAGGGAGAGACGGAAAAGGAGGTGAAAGGCAGTGAAAAGAAGAAGGATTCTGGGCTGCTACATCCTGTAGCCTGCTGGAATGGCACTTTCTGGAAGGGTGCAGGGTATGACCTGCACAACTGTTCCTCAGTGCTCTGGAATGCATTGCAAGACCCAGTGGAACACAAGAAAGACCGGAGGAGGGTTCTACATGTGAACAAATCTGATTTTGCTATGTCAACTTTCAAAATGATCATAAAGATATACTAGAAGAACCCTGTTGGAGAAAGTAAGTGGAGAAACGAATTCGTGCTCAGGCACTTTCATTTTCTGTAAGGACCATGGAGAAGGCAAATTTTCACCTAAGCTATTCTTATTAAACATTGCAAAACTTGGGGATCTTTCAGTGCTTTTCCACTTTATTTCCTAAGCTATGAAGAATAATACTGGAATATTCAGTTCTATTAATTTGTATAATGAAACAATGAATGTATTAAGTATGTTTTCCAAATTACACGAAGATTCTCTTATTCCCCTTCTCCTTCCTTGCCTGCATCTCTTCCTCCTCCCACCCTCTTGAGAATCGTTGACCTAGACATATAAATGTCTAACAAGGTAATCTCAGGGATCTGAGGGAGTACAAGAGGCCACTCAGGAAGAAATCTTAAGCGTGAAGCATTTTACCCCACTAAAATCATGCTAGTTACTGACAGCCAACTCTGCCTGCCAGTAATTATAGCCTGTCAGGGTTCACAGGCACTTGCATTTCACAAGGATGTGTGAATTGCACATGTCTTACATTTCTTAGTAGGGCCCTGCCCTACAGCAATATTTTTACCAAATGACAGTTTTCAGGGAGGTATTGGATCTTATTTAAGTGAAAATAAATAAATAAATAATAATAATAATAGTTATTCTTCACTGTAAGACCACAAAGGAAGCTGCAATTAATGAATTTCCAGAGTCAGGAACATTGCTCAAGGCATTAGCTCAGTTTGGTGTAGAGCTGTTTGTTTACAAGTCATTAGGAGACCCCAGACCCATTTGTGTTGACAGGTAGTCTTCAGTCCTTTATCTGCTTTTTTCCCTCCTTAAACTAATTTTTTATAGTGGTAAGATATACATAACATAAAAATTACTATTTTAACCTACTCATTTAGATGTCTCAAGGGTAAGCTGCCTCTTTTTAATCTACCTGTGCAATATAAAATTAAGAGCCAATTACACCATCATCAAATAGAGGAGGGCTTTTAAAAGATAACTGGAGAGTGATATAGAAGGTTTCCTAATCACTACACCTAATTGCAAAGAGGAGCAAAGAATTTTTCATGAGTATCTGAACTATAATTAAATACAAATAATCAACTATGAACTTTCCATTATTTTAGCAGTGTGTTCTCTGAGGCAACGAAACTTTTCCCAAGGGAAAATAGATTACTGTTTGCTGTAAATCAAATGTGTGTGGAAAAAAGGGCATACAACAAAGTGGGAAATAAGAGAGAGAAGACTCCAGGAAAGTAGAGAAAGAATTCCCGAGTCGAGAAGATATAGGAGAACTTTTACAGGCTAAATGAAGAGGAATTTAATAAGAGAAAAATCTAAATAAACATGAAGTTGGAGGAGTATGTGGAGAAGTGGGCTTGCGCTAAAAAGGTGATACAAGGATCATATATGTAACCTGCTAGGGAGAGTCCAACCAAAAGCAATCAACTTCCATCCTGGATTTCATTAGAAAATTCTTCATTCAACAGGGACAAATTCAGCTTCTATTTTTTTTTCTTACACATAACAGTTGATCACTGGATGAGCAAGATATACCCATAGTAGGCACCCTCACTGTTGTGGAGTAATGATTTTAGAAGGAAGGTTGTGCATTGGGGTGAATGTGGAGAGTAGAAAGTGTTCTTGCCCTTCTAAGCTCAGGGAATTAATTCATTAATTAATTCATTCTTTACTGAAACTTTTTTCTTTTTTTTGGCATTACCTAGGTTCCAGACAAAAACACTTTTTCACAATTGTAAGCAAGACCAACAAATTTGTTCTTTTATGGCCCTTACTATTTTCCTAAAGAGAAAGACAATAAACACACAAGTAAACAAGAAAATATCAGATATTAACATCTATGGTGAAGAAATTACAGCAGAATGGTGAGACAGTGTACACATCTTCTTGCATAAAGTGAATTATTAGACATTTTTATTTTTCTTCCCTCTCTCCTCCATCTTTTTCTTTCTCCTTTGCTTCCTTCACACATTTTCTGGAGCCCATATTATGTATCAGGCTTATCTGGTTTATATTTTTATACTCCCTAAACCCTACTTGAGAGAAAAAGTAGTGTTTTGCGCATAATAGGACTTCAGTAAATTGTTGGAAAGATTCAGTTGTTCACAAACGTAGACTACATGAAATGAAGAGCGTAAAATATCAAAAGAGAGGAAAGAAAAAATGAGCATAATTAACACAGAAACAGGTTAAAATTAGATGACAGTGAGCCTTATTGGCACAAATAATGACTACATCAATATGGCATTTGAAATAGCAGGACGCCATCATTTATCTCACTTTTGTGCCTCATCTGTCTTATGAATTTGGAGAAAGCAGGGCATTTTGCCAAATTTAGAAGCAATTCAAATTTTATGTATTAAGACTTTCGACTGAAAGTTGTAGATGTCTGTATTTGAGCTCTGATTGCTGGCAAGATAAAATTTCCCAGTTAAAAGAAAATCAGTTTTTAAGGTTATGAAAGAGAGAGAGAGAGACCTAATGTGCCGAGTTAATTGTAAAGAATCAGAAACAGATGGACTGATGTCTTCTTAAGAGATAGAAGGGAAAATAGAGGGAAAACAGTGAGTGGCAGAATGCAATTTGGGGGTCGTTGCTTTTGATCACATAGCCTTAGCATGTTGGGTAACTAACAAGCTTAGGCCGATTTTCCCTGGTAAAGGAGCTTTGGATGACATAAGCCAAACATTTTTCCTCTTAATTCTCCTGGTAATAGCAATTTATCTTTTTCAAGCAGTGGTGGAAATGGAGGAATGCACACGAATGCAGATGCTGGACCTCTCTGCCCACCTCATATGTAAATGTTATAATAGGATTTACCTGACTTAGCAGTACAGTGGAGGCTCCCAGAATTCATTTTGATTCTTACCCCTGCTCACAAAGGCTATATAGGTTTGTAGAAAAGATCAGCATTAAGCAGAAAAAGTCACAGCCATCCTAACACTTTTGGAAAGTATGAGTTTACCATAAAATAAAAATCTAAAATCCTGGTCAGAAAGTTACGGGTGTCTTAGGGTGGTGGTGGCTTATCCACAATTGATTTAGGCAGATGTTGTATCTTGCATTTTAACATTCATGAATAAATTCCCTCAACCTAAGGCATATAAACACACATTCATGAAAGAATCCACATGACTCGCTTTATTTTTAGGAGATTACATAAAATATTTATATCCCTCTGTCTTCCTAACCAATTACTTTCCCTAAGAAAAAAAATAATACATATGAAATGTGATTAAAAATTTACCTTGTACCAAATAACTTGCAATTAACTCATTCATTTCCACATTTCTTCATTCTCAGTTACAGTTGGGATGCATTGTAAAACAACTATCACTTTTGAACCTTTCAAACTGGAAATACACCATATCAATGGTGGCAGGCAAGTCAAAACACAATGTAGATTTTGTATCAATCAGAATGTAAAATGATCTCATTAGAGTTTCAGGTCTATATGTGGGTGCATTTTCAACTACTCCGCTTTCCTGCATGAAAGTTTAGCAAAGATTAAGTCATTTACCAGCGACAGTTGGTTAAGGCAGCTGAGCGGAGGCTTTGATGAAATGTGTCAGTCATTTTCCAGCAACTCTGCCTTAGACAGTAGACTATCAGGAGTAACCGCTGTCAAAGAACTATTGTCAATGTGGTTGGAAGTCTTTAGACAGAACATTCCTCTCCTAAATATTTTCTTTAACCTGTTTGTGAGTCTTTTTTTTTTATGACTGTATTTACTATTAAAATTAACATTCTGAACATGATAGCCTGGATTTATTTTTTGAAAGAAATTCTGGGGGAGTACTGAGTGGAAAGGATGGACTTTAGAATTCATATAAAGAAATAGCAGTACATATATTCATTACGTGAGTGATGGGATCAGTTGTACCCCAAACCTCAGCATCACGCAATATACTCATGTAACAAACCTGCACATGTACCCCTTGAATCTAAAATAAAAGCTGAAATTATAAAAAAGAGCAGTACATAAGTACTACATAATTAATCAATAAATGTCACATAGCATCCTATTTATATAATATTTTGTTCTAAATTTTACTTAAAATTAACTAGCTGCTATTATTTAGCTAAATTTGAAGAATTAAATATTGTTTCTGTTCTCGTACATCTCATAGCCTGAACCAAACCCAAATATCTCATGGTGCTGGTACATAGCACAGACTCGAAACACTTCGTGGCATATTTATTTAAAGCAGAAAAATCTCCGCCTTCCAAGGGTCTCAGTAACAGATCACGCCAGGAACTATTCCAACCATTTCAGATACTGAACTTTCAAAATACTTCTACTTCTCTTTCTCTGAAAAAATCATAGTGATCAGATCCTAACAAAATTTGAAATCTCTGAGCAGATATACAGAAATATCCACATATAAAAATAAGCAAATTTATCACACAAGAAAATGAATTTGAAGCAATGACCATTTGATATTTAAACAGTGATTTTCTTACATCAAAAGAAGCTACTTTAAATTTATCTTATGTAAAAGATCAGCTCAAGGTCCATGACTTCTGTTTGAAAGTGTTTCATGGGATTCTTAGCAACACAACACTTTTTAGCTTACAATTTAGTAATGAATGAGTAGACTGACCTTTTTAAATGAAACGTATTAGCCTGGGCATCATCACCATCAACTAGAAGCAAAGGACCTTCTAGTTCAAAAGTGTCCTCTCAAATTATCTTGTGTGTGTTTTCCAAAATTGAATATTCATCTTAGGATTTTAAATGTTGATTTAAGACTTTAGTGAAAGACGTGCATTTGGGAAGCTGGACCAAACAGTGGGAGTATTGTTAAATATTTTGTTAAATATACAGAACTTTTATTTGGGGTTAATTTTTTAGGGAGAAAATCTTACTTTAAAAATATTGTGAGTTATGTTTTGAGATCTTGAAAACTTTTTGTAGGTGAATTATCAAGTGGCATTGGTGCTAGGAGGAAAAAGACATGTCAACAGATAATTACAATAAAATGTGATAAGTGCTATTATAAGGATTTGTGCCAAGTCCTCTGAGAGGGCTCCTCCCCTTCCATATGGGGATTTTTGGCAATGACAAAATCAGGGTGTGGGTGAATTTGCTGAAGTGATTGCAATCAGGTCAGGGGATTAAAAAACTCTTGAAGTGGGGACTTAAGACAGTCTTCCTACTTATGATATGTTCAATATGAAGGAAATAATGCTAAATAAAGAAAAAAAGGACATTATTAAGATTATCTGAAAACTCACTCTGGCATTCTAACTGAAATGAAAGTTTCACCTATAATTGAGTACAGTTATAATGCTTAAAATTTATATAGCACTTTGTACTTTTCAAAGAAATTTCTCATTGTATTAGGATTTGGCTTAAAAGGTAATTTAATTTTTAACATATCCATCCATTCATTCATTCATTCATTCAAGTATGTTGTTTTCCAGATGCTGTGTCAGGAGTTGGTAATTCAAAGATGAATAAGACATTGCTCCTTTGTTTATATATTGTATTCTCACTCAACTGTGAACATCTTTGAGGAGAAATGTATTTGTAGCACATAGGTACTCGCTATCTATCTGTTGAATGAATATTTGAATTTATGAATAAATGAATAAATGTTCTGATCAAGTTGCAAATAAAGAACTCATTTACCAAACTGAAGTTTGGGCATATTAAGATAATAGGTACTGGAGTCAGAAGCCCTGGTTTTACGTCTTAGCTTGGATATACTAGGATGATACTGGAAAATTTACTTAACCTTTTCTAGTCACATTTTCCTAAACTTGGGGATAAAATTATCTCTCTCTTAAAAGGTTGCTATGAGGGTGAATGTGCAAGTGCTGTCCAATTGAATGTGCTATTTAGATGTTAGTAATTACTGCAATAACATTCTTATATTCTACACTAGACAATATTATATTACACTAACATTCATATATTCTACACTATAGTGCAACATTTAAAGGGAGGTTGCCCTATTAGTCATAAAGTAGCATATTCTTTCCACAATGGAGAAATGAAGAGTGCTAAGCCTGGCAGTATGCCAGTTATTCTGGGGTAAATTACATCAGTGATGAGAATCAGAGGCCAAGAGAGAAGGCTCTATATTGATGGGCCGACTAAAGGGGACAGGAAGTCTTGTGACTTGGCAATAGCGTAGATTCCATGTAGTTGTAACTAAAGTACAGGGTTCTAAGTCTGACTGGCAACAAGGCAAGTTTGCTCCATGGTCAGTTTATGGTCCCAGCAATCACCACTCAGGCATCTGAATCTTGGGTAAGGTATTCTGATGATATTTGGAATGTCATTGAATGGGAGCTAAGGAACTAGATGATTTTGATAGATAAAGGAGTATCATGGACGTTGCTAAATATACATGAAGATGGAAATAATTGAAATGAGATGAGGCTTATAGGCAGTGGCCTAGATGACATAGATGGTAATTACACTGTTGTTATTACTACCTCCACCACCACCAATAACAATACGTTGCCGGTCTACCTAACATTCTTCATTATCTCTATTAATACCCATGAAAAACTACTAAAGTACCCATTTCATTTTACAGATAAAAGGATACATCTAGATGCATCAAATGACTTGTCTGCGGCTATATTGCAAGTAAATTGACTCAGCTCCTATGAATCCAAGTCCACTGCTATTTCATGTAATAGGCCTGCTTCTTTCAGGATGTCAAGGTATTGTGCAGGGTGGACTGGAGGAACAGAAATTTTCCCTGCGTAGTCGACGATATTTGCTACAGGATGCCTTGGGTTGTTTTTTACATGTGTGCATTTTCTCCCTGATGAAATGAAAACTCCCTGAGAGCAGTAAGCACCATCTTATTCTCCTTATTTAGCTCTGAGGACAGTAGACGTACTTAATAGACTGTGTAAATATATTTTAGCAGTTATTAATGTTATCATAAATATCCATTGAAAGTTTGCTTTCCAGTTAAATAGCTTATTTGTGAACTGCTAGCCACTCCTGCTTTTTTTTTTTTTTTTTTTGAGATGGAGTCTCACTCTGTTGCCCAGGCTGGAGTGCAGTGGTGTGATCTTGGCTACCTGCAACCTCCACCTCCTGAGTTCAAGTGATTCTCCTGCCTCAGCCTCCTGAGTAGCTGGGACTGCAGGCACATGCCACCACACCTGGCTAATTTTTTGTATTTTTAGTAGAGATGAGGTTTCACCAGATTGGCCAGGCTGGTCTCGAACTCCTGGCCTCAAGTGATCCACCCACCTCAGCCTTCCAAAGTGCTGGTATTACAGACTTGAGCCACCGTGCCCAGCCCCATTCCTGCCCTCTCTAACACACATACACAGATGTCACTACTAAGCCCATTTCTTTCTCACATCCATGCTGCTATTAGATCCCTTGATGTATCCCATAACCAATATGTCATGGCAGGCCTTATCAGGCAGGGCAGCTGCTGAGCACACCTCCTTGTTGCCATGTTGCCTGTAACCATGATCCCCTTTTCTATAAACATAGCACCAGGCACATCTAATCTGCAATATGATATCCCATGTTTTATTTTATTGTTTGCTTCTTAATGAAGTTTGCTTCACACTTCATTATTTGATTTAGCTTATTTAAGGAAGGAGAGACAGAAGATAGAGCAAAATGGGTCGAAGTAGAATGAATGAAGAAGAAAATATCTTAAATAAATGTTGGACTTTAAGACATTATTTGTATTCAAAATTAATTTGTGTCAGTCTCATCTCTGACACCTAGACTATAAGCGTATTCATCAAATGGAAGCTTAGGTGAGACCTGAATGTAGAACAGATACCCATTTTTCTTGTGTATGAAGTTGCTGCTGCTGTATAAGACCTGTCTGGCTCTTATTATCCTGCCAGGCTCTTTCTCTACTGGCTTGATCTTTTTAGAAAACTATTGGCAAGGGCTTCAAAGGGTGACCAGCTGAAACTAACCATGCTGTAGGTTTCTGACTGCAAAAAAATTCTCTACCCAGTTCACAATCAGTAAGGTTATAACAGAAACACCTTGGAAATTTCTCTAACTATCTGGTCCCGCTCATCCTCCCTCCAGTGAGATATCAGACATTCTGATGGGGCAACAAGCATATGAGATTTGGAAAAGCTTCCCAGTTGGTTCAATCCCTCTGCCTATCTTTGCTCTGAGAATTGCTGGCCTAGTACTTAAGAACATGTTCTTTGGATTCCGTTACTTCTGTATTTAAATCCTGGCTAAGGCACTTGTTGGCTCTGTGACATTGGGAGAATTACATAATCTCTGATGATCTTCTTTCATTTGAAAAATGTAGTTAATAATTACTCAAATAGTTAGGCATAAATTGCTAACATATGTTCAAGACTTATACACTGAAAACACAGAAACATTGAAAGAAAAATTAAGGAAGATGTGAATATGTGAAAAGATATAGATTGGAGGATTTAATATAGTTGAGTAATTCTTCATAAATTGATGTATAGAGTCAAACTAATGCCAATAAAAACCTTAATGTGAGTGTGATTTTTATAGAAAATGATACACTGATTCTAAAATTTATAAGGAGACACAAAAGATCTGGAAGAGGCAGAAAAAATTTGAAGAAGATCAAGGAAGATACAGAACTTATACCTTCAGATTTCAAGACTTACCTTAGTAATCAATACCATGTGATAGTGGCATAATTATAGACATATAGATAGATGGAATAGAATAGAGTTCAGATATGTACTGTCAGGTGATTTTTGACAAAGTTACTTCGATAATTCAGTGGGGAAAGAATAATTTTTTAAATAAATGGTGCTGAAAAACTGGTTATTTGTATGGAAAAAATTAATCTAAATCTCTACTTTACAGCATCCTCTAAAGTAAACTGGAGATGAATCATAGCCCTAAAGACAAGTCACAGAACTGTAAAACACATAGAAGATAAGATAACAAAAATATTTTAAACAATTGGGTACACAAGATTTCTTAGGACACAGGAAGCACTAACTATACAAGAAAATAGTTAATGAACCAGACAGCATCAAAACTGTCAGCAGTTACTCTTCAAAAGACACCATTGAGTAAATAAAAAGGCAAATACCAAACTGAGGAAAAGAATATTTGCAATAGCTAATAAAGAATTTGAATCTAGAATAATAACTCTTAAAACTTAGTAAGAAGACAAACAATGATCCAAAATAAACAAAATATTTGAATACATATTTAAAGAAAAGAAGACCATGATGGCCATGAAAGGATGTTCAACATCATTAGTCATTAGGGAAATTCAAATGGAAACCGGAATGAAATACTATTTCATACCTACTAGAACAGTCAAAATTTAAAAAGACCGATAATATCTATTTTGCTGTTGGGAATGGAAAATAGCACAATCACTTTGGAAAACAGTTTGGCAGTTTCCTGTAAAGTTAAATAAACACTTATCATATACCCCCAAATTCTATACCGAGGCATATATCCAAAAGAAATGAAAACATATGTCCACTAAAAGGCTTGTACACAAATGTTCATAGCAGTTTAAAAAAAAAAAAGCCCCAAATTGGGTAAAGCTCAAACATCTATCAACAAGTGAATGAATACATTGTGTTATAGACATATAATGGGATATTAACACTCCGCAGTGTTACAACCCTGAGGAATCTGAAATATAATGCCGAGAAAAAGAAACCAAACACAAAACAGTATTTACTGTACAATTCCATTTAAGTGAGATTCTAGAACAGGCAAAAGTAATCCATTGTAACAGAAATAAGATCAGTGGTTGCCTGGATGCAGAAAGAGAGCAGCTGGGTTACACTGAAAAGGCATCCAAGGGAATATCTTGGACATGTTCTTTATTTTGATTTAGGTGGTGGTTTCATGACGTATTCATTTTTCAAAATTCATCAAACTCTACACTCAAGGTTGAATGCATTTTATTGTTTAAATGCCAACTTTTTAGATTACAAACTTAAAAATATATTGGGTCAGTTTGAGAGCTCACTGGTAGTCTACAATTGTGTATGTAAAATATAAAAATGAAATTCAAAATCTGAAATGAAATACAAATGAATGAAATACATGAATGTAAACTGTGGTTATTGTAAAGTGCCAGTAGCTTATAGACAAAGACTTTGTTAAAAAATAAAAAAAAAGGAAACAACAAATAAAGCAGATACTTTGTTGGCATAACAATCCTTTAATTTCTTCGGTGAGAATTGATCCGTATTAGCAAAACAAAGATTTATTGGTCCGTTAGATGCTTCATTTTGAAGAATCTGGAAGAAACCTTTACTGTTGGTGCCATGTCCATACTAAGAACATGGACATCATGACTTTAGAACATAGATGTACCACCCAAATGGATGTGGAACGTTGGGAATGGGCCCTCAGTGAGAAGTCATGTAGGTTACCTGTCAGATTCTGGATGAACTGAGAGGCAAAATAAATAGATTTTGCATTGCATCCTTCACAGCAGGTACTCCTGGAGAAATAAATTGATTTGTACCATTTTCTGAGTTCTGTATGTTTATGATAGGCTAACAATAAAATTGTTTTGAATCTGGTAATGTACCCATCTCATGTGTCCTTTTGAGCTTTAACTGGAGCCTTACACTCTGGTAAAGAACGAAAATATATAACTCCATGTATACAGGATAGCTTAAAATATTTCTAATTTTAGTAATTCAGTGTTTGATATAAGTTTTCAGACTTGATTTTTTTCCTACTTAAAATCATCTAATCAATCAACCACCTACCAACCACCCACCAACCACATATAAAAACCAGACGCTATTTTAGGCTGCAAAGATGGCTAGTCTCCTGAACTAAAATGGTGAGCTAGGTAGTGAAAGGCTATAGAAATTTCATTAGGAGGCTAATCAAGTTAGCGAATAACATGAAAACTATGTTGGATAAAGAATGAATGAGAGGGAAAAGGTCACCTCGTTGAAGGTCTGTCATGTGTAAGAGAAAACAGAATTTTCCTTTGCTGCTTTAAAGGCTGGAAATAAATCCAATGTGTGGAAATGACAGTGTGGGAGATTTGAGCTTGAGCCATTATATTACGTGGGTTCTCAGAGGTTTTGCCTCTGCTGAAGTATTTATAAGGAAGGGGAGAACTTACCTCACCAAAAGCTGGCTAATTTCTTCAATAAATGGCTCTAGTTGTTGACAGTGAGAAACCCTATCACAGTTAAGATAGTAGACTCTTAAGAGTTTGAATTCCATCTCTGCCATGTACAAGCTGTGTGACTTTGGACATGTTGCTGAAACTTTCTGAGTCCATTTTCCCCAACTTAAAATGGTACTTACTGCATGAGATTTTTATGAATAATCAGTACATAGATGATACTTAGAATAGGACCTAGAAATTAGTAGGTGCACATTATATGTTGGTTACCATTTACAATTATTACTTTCCGGGGGAATTTTCTGTGGAGATTTCTGTGTGAAGTGAGAGTTTGGTCAAGATGATCTCTAAAATTTTATCCGCTTCTATCTTTCAGTAGGTTCAACATTTTGGGAAGTATACTTTTCAGAGATTTGCACATCACTCTGTGCAAGGCTGGTGATACCCAGCCTTGATTGTGGGATTATCTTCCACATGAATTTTGAAATGATAAGCTTCATCTAGGTATGATTTTGTGTAAATTTTTCAGGCTAGTTAAAATGTTGGAAGATGAGGCTGACTTTTCTTCCCAACAAGTTCTTTATCTGTGTTCCTGGGTCACCTTTCATGTGATATTCTTAGTGAGGAAAAAAGAGGGGGGATACAATGTTCTTTTCTATTTTCTCCTAAGCATTCTTCCAAAGCATGGAGGGCACAGTTACATGCCGTGAGAGTTTATTAGAACATATTAATAGCCTAAAATAGATAAATAAATCTCTACCCACCTATACATCAATAAATATTTATTGAACACGTTATAGGCATTGTGCTCAGCATTGAAAATGATATTCATCATTAAAGTCCAAATCGAATACTACTTAAAATAATCTGACCTGGCCGGGCGCGGTGGCTCAAGCCTGTAATCCCAGCACTTTGGGAGGCCGAGACGGGCGGATCACGAGGTCAGGAGATCAAGACCATCCTGGCTAACCCGGTGAAACCCCGTCTCTACTAAAAAAATACAAAAAACTAGCCGGGCGAGGTGACAGGCGCCTGTAGTCCCAGCTACTCAGGAGGCTGAGGCAGGAGAATGGCATGAACCCGGGAGGCAGAGCTTGCAGTGAGCTGAGATCCGGCCACTGCACTCCAGCCTGGGCGACAGAGCGAGATTCCGTCTCAAAAAAAAAAAATCTGACCTGTGTAAGTATCATTACCCATTGCTTTATGATAAAGCACTACTCAAATTAATGATTTTTGTGTGTGTGTTGGACTCAGCCAGGCAGTTCTTCTGGTCTTGGTTGTGGTCATCTGCACCTTGGTTGGGCAGCTCTGCTTCTAGGGGCTAGGTTGGATACTGGCAGGAGTTCTGGGGTGAATGGGCCGCATAGCTCTCAGTTTTCATCAAGCTAGCCTGGGCTTGTTTACAGAAGCAGGAGTTCAAGAGAAAGAACTGAATGTACAAGGCCTTTGGAACCTAGGTTTAGAACTAGCACCCCATCCTTTTCACCAAGCTCTGTTGACCATAGTAAGTCACAAACCTACCCAAGAGGTGGGGAAATATATGACACCACTTCATGAGAGGATTGACAGATTCACAGTGCAAAGAGCCTGGATATAGGGAGGTCAATAATTGGGGCCATCAGTACAATCAATCTGTGAGATTCATCATCAAAAAGATGAAAAATGCTAATAAAACCCTGTTAGAGAGTCAGGCACTCTGCAAGAGAGTAACCAGATTGACCATATAAAGCTTCTTGGAGGCAATGGAAAGGTGAATTACACTGGGGATTGATCAGTTCTGACTTTTTTCTAAGAAAACTGGTCAGCATTCCCAACATAGATCCAAGAAGCTGACAATTGTATTATACTTTTAAAACAGCAGATGATATCAATTCTAAAATTGTAGCATTCAGAATAATTTAACCAAAGGTGCCAGAGTAAATAGTCAGCAATGTGAATATTCTAGAGGCATGAAGATTAATGATAGTGTGAGAATCAGGGACTACTGTTTACAGATAAGGAGTTAAACTCTCACAGCAGCTCTGGAGAAGACTTTTGAATTAATGGCTAATTTCAAACAAAGCATTTAATGTCACCACTTGAAATGTTTCAGTAATAATTCAAATGGTTTAATTCTAAGCCACTTATGATTAAATTTCAAATATGCTAAGGTATTATTAGACATTTATGGGAAAAATCATTTTTCCCCCTGCAAATTAAATGTTCTTCTTTGACAATGATTCAAGTTATGATGGGGATTCTTGTTTCCTTTTAATTATAGCCCAAACACTTATATGGGTAATGCAGCAATATGATCACTATTTCATTTTGGAGCCATTATTACTGAAATGCAAAATGTCTCAATCTCTAACACACTCCCCCTCCTCTAGGTTTTCCTTTTAATCCCATAAAAGCATCTGTCTTTGATTTCAAGTGGAGTACCTGCTGTGCAGGATGCAATGCAAATCCAATTTGTGTGTAACAAAACCAAATGGGCTGAAATGAACTCTGCATTTTAAAGATGTTTTTGTTTAATCATCACCATCACTCGTCTTTAATGAATGCATAATCAAGTTAAACTTCAGGCAAGAAATGGAATGGCTCTGCTTACGACAGAGAAAGCAAATTCTTGTGATAGCCCTTATTGCTGATTTGCCTCCCGTTCCCGTATTGGCAGGAGAGAAATAGGAACAATCTTCAAATGCATGCTATGGCAAACTGTGGAGAACCATGACATGAGCAATATCACTGCTCTTTTTTTTTTTTTTTCTTTCATAGTGTTTACAGTAGAAAATGAGGATGCAAGATTCCTGGGTTCTCATTTTGACCTTTTTTTTCACATCTCACATAAAATAGGAGGCAGAATATAGTACTTTGGAAGTTTAGAGGAGGGTGTACCATGAGGCATTTCTGTGCTAAATATATTTAGCCTAAATGTTGACGTATGATTTCCTAATTACAGAGGATCTTTTTGATAGTGAAACTTCTGTAGTTCTTTCTTTTAGAAAGAGACTCTTACAAAGACCTCAAGGCGTCAGATAACTTTTGTACAATCTTAATGCTCTTCAGATATAGATCAGTTACAAACAAGGGAATGTGATGAGAAAATGTTTTATAATGGTACACTCTTATAGATCTTCCAATTTACTCACTTTCCAGATGAGAAAGCCAAGCACAAAATGTGCATTGACTAACATGGGGTCAGATGGTCAATGAGTGGGAGAGTCAGAGCTGGAACACTGGTTTCTGGATCCTTAGTCTTTCCAAAGCAATATTAAAATCTAACATTGTGTTACCACAGAGATGTGTTGCAATAGAAACGGCAGAACTTAAAGTAAATATATTCTAGAAGAATTATTAAGTGGTAGACTGTCATCATGAACTTTGTATTCAAGGTGAGTTGACAATAGGGTTAGGTACTGTGTCTGAATCTCAAAATACTGTTTTCAAGAAAAAATCTAGGGATTTAAGGAATGCCAGGATGCAGATTTCTACTGATTACTTTTAATGTGATAAGAATTGGGATTGGTTTTATTTATAGCTGAGAGTCTACATGGTGGGATTTGCAAAACTCTGAGACAGACTGCTTGAACACCTGCCATTATACCTGAAATTCCAACACTGCAGTTATTTTCAGGTGATAAGGCATTGTCTTCTCTTAGGGAGAAATTCCTCCGGAGCAATAACTCTGTGGAACCAGCATCTGTTCTTTACCCTTTAATTTCAAAAGATTCACTAATTTCCTTTTTGATTAGGAACACCTCACTGCAAGCAAGGTGTTGCTACAATTCTGTGATTATATATGATGCTAAATTTTGATAATTAATGGGAAAGATAAGGAAAGTTAGAGAATGGCATCCAGGGCAAGCCCATCAGGCTCTGCAGTGAGGTGTTGCAGAGAGCAAGGGGAAGGACCAAAACTGAGAAAGCCCATTGAGCTAGATACCTCTATTCACAACTTGTTTGAGGAGGCTGCCCCTGAGTTAAGCCAGTTGGAGAGCAGATAGATCAATTTATATTCCCTTGTTCTTTTTTTTCTTTTTCTTTTTTTTTTTTTTTTTTTTGAGACGGAGTCTCGCTTTGTCGCCCAGGCTGGAGTGCAGTGGCCCGATCTCGGCTCACTGCAAGCTCCGCCTCCCGGGTTCACACCATTCTGCTGCCTCAGCCTCCCGAGCAGCTGGCATTACAGGCGCCCACCACACGCCGGGCTAATTTTTTTGTTTTTGGTAGAGACGGGGTTTCACCGTGTTAGCCAGGATGGTCTCGATCTCCAGACCTCATGATCCGCCCGCCTCGGCCTCCCAAAGTGCTGGGATTACAGGTGTGAGCCACCGTGCCCGGCCTGTATTCCCTTGTTCTTAACCTGTTCTGCTTGTCCTTTACCCGACCTATTCACATAAGAGTCTGAATATTGGGTTTAGAATAGTTTTAAAATTTCCCGTGTAATGGGGGAAAATCACAAGCATAACAATCAAATTACATTCCAGGGGAATAGCGTTTATGTACTGTTTTATATTGACTAAGTATTTCATCTCATATCAGAGGACCACCAAATAGTTTTCAATAACATTGTTCTAGGGAGACTAAAAGACATGTGTATTCTTTCCTCCCTGATTTCAGTTCCCAAATTGTGCTAGCCAGTCAATGTGACCTCTTGACCCTTTGAAACTTTTTCATTTTTCTTTTTATTGACAAAAATAAGACTCCTTTCAATACTAATGTATTCTTTGCGCCCAAGGCCAGAAGGTCATCCATGTAAATGAACCATGTAAGCAGCCTGTTATGATCAGATATTTTGTGGGGGAAGGTGGGGGAAGAAATTAACATTATCTGGTACTTGGTTTGATGTGGTAGATAATTTTGAGCAGTAGACTGTGACCCAGGTATCCACAAATTAGATTATTTGGGGAGCTACACCTGTCAACTGAACTCTAGGTGAAGGTACACTGGTAACCAAAGAGTCCCATGTATAATAATTTAAAAAATTATCAAAACCAGAAATCTTTTAAGGTCTTTTGCAATATAGGAGTCTCTATCAAAATCACAACATATCTTTGTATGGAGAATTCAGTTGTTATCAACCCACATGGCCACTGGATGTCCCCACTCTTCCTCAAATGCAGCTAAGGCATCACTTAACTGGCAGTTATAAAAACAATGCATTTTTCCAGGGAACCTTCAGAAACATCCTGCAAGAGTTCTGGGTGTGTTTGGCGGGATTGTTTGTCCCTGGCAATAGCAGGGCTGATTAGAAATGGGTGACTTAAGAGACTGAGTTCAGCGAGAGGAATTATTGGGCTTATGTCATTCTATGTCATTGCATATTTACTTCTGTAATCTTCTCCAATTGCTTTTTTTGTTTTTCCCTAAAAAGCTCTAAAAGGGGAGGAGATCTGAGGATACTTCTACTGTAATCATCAGAGGTGAAACAAGTATGAGTTGGAAACGGTGAGAACATGGGAGAATGAGCATGACAACTTTGCAACATACATGAGAAACTACTTCCTGGGAATGAAGGATAAAATGTATATGGTATTCTTTAGCATGGTGAAAGGTCTGAATTTTGATCACTGTTTTATTCTCAGCAATTGTAACTGGTCAGTAATAGCAGTGGGGCAATTGACTGAACACTGGACTTAAGAGTTAAGACCAGGATTTGCATCTCATTTCTATTACTTGTTTCATGATATGTGACAAGTATGCTTTCTGTCTCTGAATCTTGGGCCCTTGTCTGTAAAATGGGGTGATATAGTGCTTTCCTCAGATTTCTTGGAAAACTTAAATTATGTTTTTTATATGAAATAGCCTAGGACACAGTGGTTACAGAATAACTGTCAAATTTCTTAAGAATTTGGGAGGCAATTAAAAGTTAAATAAGGATTTTATAACTTCAAAAGATCTTTCGTCTAGTTAAAATGGAAATAGAAGGATTTAGTGTTATTTACAATATATTTTATTATCTGTTCAGAGTTAATAAAAATTATTTAACTACATCAGCTCCCTCTTTGCAATTGTCCCAAAGGGAGAATTATACATAGCTAGTGAATGCCTCACCTAAAAAGGAAAAAAATCCCAAAGCCTTGGAAAGTGGAACCTTCTTAAAAGAAAAGTACTACAGATACTTAGCTAATTCTTAGGATTTAGAGAAAAGGAAGGAGAGTGTGAATGAAGTGAATTTCTTTATTGACGACTAGCTGAAGTACAGAACTCCGTGCAAAGTTGAGACAAAGTGACTTTGCACCATCAATCTCTTGGTAGCGTAGAAGACAAAGTGGGAGGAAAAAGTGCAGTAGAATTAGGGTCATTTCTTCTTCACCTAGGGTCTGAAACATTCAGAGAATATGGAAAACAGAGGATTTTCTTCTCCTAAAAGACTCCATCTGGCTCTCAAATGAAGTTTTGTTTCTCTAATTCCATTCTACCACTAGACTATTTTATTTTCGTTTGGGGAAAACAATAAAACTTGCTGGTAACTAAGGAGCATTCCCGGCACTCAGTTCCTGCTGGGAAGACAGTACTGGGGCTCATCTATGGGGAGAGAACTCATGCTCCCTTCTGAGCACTGACTGCCAGGCTCCTAATTAATATTTCTCAAAAGAGGAGGAAGCTAACTTTGTTTTTTGGCTATGTATTCTCTACAGTAGCACCAGTATCTCTATATAGATTAGCAATTTAACAGTAACAACCCCCACCCCCCCAACCAACCTCCCTGCCAAAAAAAATCAGATAGTACTTCTGGCATTGGCAACTTAAATGAAAGTTAACTTAGAGATACGGTCTGATTTGAATGACTGAGAGTAAGATTCTAAATCTTTAGCTTTGGCTCAGTTGAGTCTAAACTGCTGAGAGATTTGGTAGATCAGGAGTTGGGCATATAAAGAGATCATCCAGTTGGGGTCCATGACCAAGGCATAACTCTTGTAAATTGGGGTTAGCTAGCCTATTGAGAGCTTTCAATGATGTTTTGTTTCTCTGATTCTATTCTACCACTAGACTATTTTATTTTCGTTTGGGGAAAACAATAAAACTTGTTTGTAACTAAGGAGCAGTCTAGCACTCAGTTCCTGCTGGGAAAACAGTATACTCGCAATGTAACCATGCAAGATTCTGCATGCAGGAAAGTGCAAGCTCTGCTGCCTTTAAGATCCTTGTGCCTTAGACACAGACATGAGTTTACCAAGAACTGGGATAAAGTCTCATTGATGTTTTCCTTTTTTGGACACTTATCCTATGTCCTGATTATAGTTAGGCCCTTTTACTCATTCAATAACTGCCAATGGGAAAAGAATATTTCCCATTGCAATAAAAATGATGCAGTTGAAATTAGTTTTTCAGTTTGGCTACTAGCTTGACTTTGTCTATCCAAACTGTCTCTCCATGTCCTCACGTGTTCTAGCTGCTTATAATTTGGAAGATGGCTAAATAAATAAATAAATAAGGAAAGGTCCAGAGTAAAACTGCCAAGCAAAGTTGGCTCTTCTGTCTGAGAATTGAACTTCAACGTAATTAGCCCTAATAAGTTGAATTACCCACTACAAAAGTCTCAGTTGAGCTCATTTTTTGTGTGTAGGAAATTCATTCACAGAGCTTGTTTACAGTACAGAGTCTTGGTCCTCATTCCTAGAGATTTTGATTCAGTGGATCTAAGGTAGGATTCAAGAATCTGTACTTTTAATAATCACTATTCGTGGCTCATACTCAGATGGTTCTTGGACCAAACTTTGGTGAATGAAGCCTGAGTCATTTGAATTAACCAGAGGAGACTAGTCAGGGTGCTGTGAGGAAACAAAGCTTTAAATTCCTTCTAAGGGAAGAGAGGTGATGAGACAGGGATACTGGGGGTAGAGAGAGGCAGTGAGGAAACAAAATTGGCTAAGTGTGTGTAGTATTGATTGCTGTATTCACATATCCTGGGAAATATATGAAAATTTCCTTTAACCAACAGATAACCACTACCCAGTGGGCATTTAGGACTGTGGGCCACACATAGTTTGGAGGTTAGAGGGGACAAGAGCATGGACTCTAGGACCAGCCTAAGTTTGACTTTTGGCTCTGCCATTTATTTGCTGTGTGACTCTGGCAAAATGATTTAATCGCCAAGTGGTTTTGTTCCCCTCATCTGTAAAATGGGAATGAAAATGGTATTTGTCTCATAGAGTTGTGAAAATGAAATGAATGAATGTAAGTAAAAGTGCTCAGAACAGTGTCTGCTTAGAAAGTGCTAGATGGGGCGTGCCCAAGATCGCTGAATAGGAACAGCTCCAGCCTCCAGCTCCCAGCGTGAGTGACACAGAAGACAGGTGATTTCTGCATTTTCAACTGAGGTACTGGGTTTATCTCACTGGGGCATGTCGGACACATGGCGCTGGTCCACAGGTACAGCCTGACCAGCAAGAGCTGAAGCAGGGCGAGGCATCGCCTCACCTGTGTAGCGCAAGGGGGAAAGGAATTCCTTTTCCTAGCCAAAGGAAATTGAGACACACAACACCTGGAAAATCAGGTAACTCCCACCCTAATACTGCACTTTACCAAGGATCTTAGCAAACAGCACACCAGGAGATTATATCCCACACCTGGCCCAGAGGATCCCACGCCCATGAAGCCTCCCTCATTGCTAGCACAGCAGTCTGAGATCTAACTGCAAGGAGGCAGCGAGGCTGGGGGAGGGGCGCCTGCCATTGCTGAGGCTTAAGTAGGTAAACAAAGCCTCAAATTGGGTGGAGCCAACCACAGCTCAAGGAGGCCGTCCTGCCTCTGTAGACTCCTCCTCTGGGGACAGGGCATAGCTAAACAAAAAGCAGCAGAAACCTCGGCAGAGGTAAATGCCCCTGTCTGACAGCTTTGAAGAGAGCAGTGGATCTCCCGGCACAGAGGTTGAGATCTGAGAACAGACAGACTGCCTGCTCAAGTGGGTCCCTGACCCCTGAGCAGCCTAACTGGGAGACATCCCCCATGAGGTGCAGACCGACACCTCACACGTCACACGGTGGGGTACACCCCTGAGACGAAGCTTCCAGAGCAAGAATCAGATAGCAACACTTGCTATTCAGGAATCCTCTATCTTCTGCAGCCTCTGCTGCTGATACCCAGGCAAACAGGGTCTGGAGTGGACCTCAAGCAAGCTCCAACAGACCTACAGCTGAGGGTCCTGACTGTTAGAAGGAAAACTAACAAACAGAAAGGACACCCACACCAAAACCCCATCAGTACATCACCATCAACAAAGACCAAAGGCAGATAAAACCACAAAGATGGGGAAAAAGCAGTGCAGAAAAGCTGGAAATTCAAAAAATCAGAGTGCATCTCCCCCTCCAAAGGAATGCAGCTCATCGCCAGCAACGGAACAAAGCTGGATGGAGAATGACTTTGACAAGTTGAGAGAAGAAGGCTTCAGTTGATCAAACTTCTCAGAGCTAAAGGAGGAACTACGTAACCAGCGCAAAGAAACTAAAAACCTTGAAAAAGAATGGATGAATGGATAACCAGAATAATCAATGCAGAGACGACCTTAAAAGAACTGATAGAGATGAAAACCGTAACAGGAGAACTGTGTGACAAATGCACAAGCTTCAGTACCTGACTCCATCAACTTGAAGAAAGAGTATCAGCGATTGAAGATCAAATGAATGAAATGAAGCAAGAAGAGAAGTGTAGAGAAAAAAGACTAAAAAGAAATGAACAAAGCCTCCAAGAAATAGGGGATTATGTGAAAAGACCAAATCTACATCTGATTGGTGTACCTGAAAGTGACGGGGAAAATGGAACCAAGTTGGAAAACACTCTTCAGGATATCATCCAGGAGAACTTCCACAACCTAGTAGGGCAGGCCAACATTCAAATTCAGGAAATACAGAGAACGGCACAAAGATATTCCTCGAGAAGAGCAACTCCAAGACACATAATTGTCAGATTCACCAAAGTTGAAATGAAGGAAAAAATGTTAAGGGCAGCCAGAGAGAAAGGTCGGGTTACACCCAAAGAGAAGCCCATCAGACTAACAGCAGATCTCTTGGCAGAAACTCCACAAGCCAGAAGAGAGTGGGAGCCAATATTCAACATTCTTAAAGAAAAGAATTTTCAACCCAGAATTTCATATCCAGCCAAACTAAGTTTCATAAGTGAAGGAGAAATAAAATCCTTTACAGACAAGCAAATGCTTAGAGATTTTGTCACCACCAGGCCTGCCCTACAAGAGATCCTGAAGGAAGCACTAAACATGGAAAGGAACAACAGGTACCAGCCATTGCAAAAACATGTCAAAATGTAAAGTCCATCAATGCTAGGAAAAAACTGCATCAACAAGCGAGCAAAATAACCAGCTAATATCATAATGACAGGATCAAGTTCACACATAACAATATTAACCTTAAATGTAAATGGACTAAATGGTCCAATTAAAAGACACAGACTGGCAAATTGGATAAAGAGTCAAGACCCATCAGTTTGCTGTATTCAGGAGACCCATCTCGCATGCAGAGATACACATAGGCTCAAAATAAAGGGATGGAGGAAGATCTACCAAGCAAATGGGAAACAAAAAGAAACAGGGGTTGCAATCCTAGTCTCTGATAAAACAGACTTTAAACCATCAAAGATCAAAAGAGACAAAGAAGGCCATTACATAATAGTAAAGGGATCAATTCATCAGGAAGAGCTAACTATCCTAAATATATATGCACCCAATACAGGAGCACCCAGATTCATAAAGCAAGTCCTTAGAGACTTACAAAGAGACTTAGACTCCCATACAATAATAATGGGAGACTTCAACACTCCACTGTCAACATTAGACAGATCAACGAGACAGAAAGTTAACAAGGATATCCAGGAATTGAACTCAACTCTGCACCAAGCAGACCTAATAGACATCTACAGAACTCTCCACCCCAAATCAACAGAATATACATTTTTCTCAGCACCACATTGCACTTACTCCAAAATTGACCACATAGTTGGAAGTAAAGCACTCCTCGGCAAATGTAAAAGAACAGAAATTATAACAAACTGTCTCTCAGACCACAGTGCAATCAAACTAGAACTCAGGATTAAGAAACTCACTAAAAACTGCTCAACTACATGGAAAATGAACAACCTGCTCCTGAATGACGACTGGGTACATAACGAAATGAAGGCAGAAATAAAGATGTTCTTTGAAACCAATGAGAACAAAGATACAACATGCCAGAATCTCTGGGACATATTTAAAGCAGTGTGTAGAGGGAAATGTATAGCACTAAATGCCCACAAGAGAAAGCAGGAAAGATCTAAAATTGACACCCTAACATCGCAATTAAAAGAACTAGAGAAGCAAGAGCAAACACATTCAAAAGCTAGCAGAAGGCAAGAAATAACTAAGATCAGAGCAGAACTGAAGGAGATAGAGACACAAAAAACCCTCCAAAAAATCAATGAATCCAGGAGCTTGTTTTTTGAAAAGCTCAACAAAATTGACTGACTGCTAGCAAAACTAATAAAGAAGAAAAGAGAGAAGAATCAAATAGATGCAATAAAAAATGATAAAGGGGATATCACCACCAACCCCACAGAAATACAAACTACCATCAAAGAATACTATAAACACCTCTATGCAAATAAACTGGAAAACCCAGAAGAAATGGATGATTTCCTGCACACTTACACTCTCCCAAGACTAAACCAGGAAGAAGTTGAATCCCTGAATAGACCAATAGCAGGCTCTGAAATTGAGGCAACAACTAATAGCCTACCAGCCAAAAAAAGTCCAGGACCAGACGGATTCACAGCCGAATTCTACCAGAGGTACAAGGAAGAGTTGGTACCATTCCTTCTGAAACTATTCCAATCAATAGAAAAAGAGCGAATCCTCCCTCACTCATTTTAGAAGGCCAACATCATCCTGATACCAAACCCTGACAGAGATACAACAAAAAAAGAATTTTAGACCAATATCTCTGATGAACATCGATGCAAAAATCCTCAATAAAATACTGCAATGTATTTTGCATGAATCCAGCAGCACATCAAAAAGCTTATCCACCATGATCAAGTGGGCTTCATCCCTGGGATGCAAGGCTGGTTCAATATATGTAAATCAATAAACATAATCCAGCATATAAACAAAACCAAAGACAAAAACCACAATTATCTCAATAGATGCAGAAAAGGCCTTTGACAAAATTCAGCAGCCCTTGATGCTAAAAACTCTCAATAAATTTGATATTGATGGAACGTATCTCAAAATAATAAGAGCTATTTATGACAAACCCACAGTCAATATCATATGGAATGGGCAAAAACTGGAAGCATTCCCTTTGAAAACTGGCACAAGACAGGGATGCCCTCTCTCACCACTCCTATTCAACATAGTGTTGGAAGTCCTGGCTAGGGCAATCAGGCAAGAGAAAGAAATAAAGAGTATTCAGTTAGGAAAAGAAGAAGTCAAATTGTCCCTGTTTGCAGTTTACATGATTGTATATTTAGAAAACCCCATCGTCTCAGCCCAAAATCTCCTTAAGCTGATAAGCAACTTCAGCAAAGTCTCAGGATACAAAATCAATGTGCAAAACTCACAAGCATTCTTATATACCGGTAACAGACAAACAGAGAGTCAAATCATGAATGAACTCCCATTCACAATTGCTTCAAAGAGAATAAAATACCTAGGAATCCAACTTACAAGGGATGTAAAGGACCTCTTCAAGGAGAAGTACAAACCACTGCTCAGTGAAGTAAAAGAGGACACAAACAAATGGAAGAACATATCATGCTCATGGATAGGAAGAATCAATATTGTGAAAATGGCCATACTGCCCAAGGTAATTAATAGATTCAATGCCATCTCCATTAAGCTACCAATGACTTTCTTCACAGAATTGGAAAAAACTGCTTTAAAGTTCATATGGAATCAAAAAAGAGCCCGCATTGCCAAGACAATCCTAAGCCAAAAGATCAAATCTGGAGGCATCACGCTACCTGACTTCAAACTATACTACAAGGCTACAGTAACCAAAACAGCATGGTACTGGTACCAAAACAGAGATATACACCAATGGAACAAAACAGAACCCTCAGAAATACCACACATCTACAGCCATCTGATCTTTGACAAACGTGACAAAAACAAGAAATGGGGAAAGGATTCCCTTTTTAATAAATGGTGCTGGGAAAATTGGCTAGCCATAAGTAGAAAGCTGAAACTGGATCCTTTCCTTACTCCTTATACGAAAATTAATTCAAGATGGATTAGAGATTTAAATGTTAGACCTAAAACCATGAAAACCCTAGAAGAAAACCTAGGTAATACCATTCAGGACATAGGCATGGGCAAGGACTACATGTCTAAAACACCAAAAGCAATGGCAACAAAAGCCAAAATTGACAAATGGGATCTAATTAAACTAAAGAGCTTCTGCACAGCAAAAGAAACTACCATCAGAGTGAACAGGCAACCTACAGAATGGGAGAAAATTTTTGCAATCTACTCATCTGACAAAGGGCTAATATCCAGAACCTATAAAGAATTCAATCAAATTTACAAGAAGAAAACAACCCCATCAAAAAGTGGGCAAAGGATATGAACAGACAGTTCTCAAAAGAAGACATTCATACAGCCAACAGACACATGAAAAAATGTTCATCATCACTGGCCATCAGAGAAATGCAAATCAAAACCACAATGAGATACCATCTCACACCAGTTAGAATGGCAATCATTAAAGAATCAGGAAACAACAGGTGCTGGAGAAGATGTAGAGAAATCGGAATACTTTTACACTGTTGGTGGGACTGTAAACTAGTTCAACCATTGTGGAAGACAGTGTGGCAATTCCTCAAGGATCTAGAACTAGAAATACCATTTGACCCATCCATCCCATTACTGGGGATATACCCAAAGGATTATAAGTCATGCTGCTATAAAGACACATGCACACGTATGTTTATTGCTGCACTATTCACAATAGCAAAGACTTGGAATCAACCCCAATGTCCATCAGTGACAGACTGGATTAAGAAAATGTGACACAGATACACCATGGAATACTATGCAGCCACAAAAAAGGATGAGTTCATGTCCTTTGTAGGGACATGGATGCAGCTGGAAACCATCATTCTCAGCAAACTATCGCAAGAAAAGAAAACCAAATACCGCATGTTCTCACTCATAGGTGGGAATTGAATATTGAGACCACTTGGACACAGGAAGGGGATCATCACACACTGGATCCTATTGTGGGGCAGGGGGGAGGGATAGCATTAGGAGATATACCTAATGTAAATGACGAGTTAATGGGTGCAGCACACCAACATGGCACATGTATACCTATGTAACAAACCTGCACGTTGTGCACATGTACCCTAGAACTTAAAGTATAACAAAAATATAAAAGAAAGTTTTGAGAAACATTGAGTTCATATCCTAACATGAACATTAGGTTTTCTTTCACTTAAACTTACCATCAAGAGCACCATTTTAGCAGATTCTTTTAAGGTTTACTTAGAAGGCATGTCTAGGAAATCAAAAATCTACATTAAAAAAAAAAAAAGTGCTAGATAAAGGTGAGCCATTACCACTCTTTCAATCATTGCTTGTCTGGGAAGGATGAGGATGCAGGTAAAAATGGAAAATGAGGCAAAGGGATGAGGTCACTCTGAAAAGAAGGAAAAATGTAGAGCTCGTGAGGCCTTAAATTTTGCCAAGCCATTTTGTGATTAGACTTCAGTTATTTAAAAATATCTCCATCTTACAAACTTCTCTGTATTTGAAACTCTGCATTTTCAGACTTTGTTTTCGATTTTGACTTTACTTTGCTTCTTGGGGAAGCCTGTATGAAAAATATCAGCATTGATATAAAGTAATTAATGCCCCAGATCATTAATTCTTGGGCTTCAGAGGGTTTCTGAAATAAAAATTTACTGATACTAGATATTTAAATGCATTTATGGATCTTAGGTAAAAATATTTTCCCCACCAAATTCTGTAAGAATACGGGGACACCAAAAGGTTAAAAATCGTCCTCTAGGAACCAGCTTCTTTGTGGCTTCTTTCTGACCCCACTGTCTGTGACTCCAGATGAGCTGGTACTCAAACAAGGGTAGTCTTGACCCCCTCTCCTCTGGAATCATTTGGCCATGTCTTGAGATATGTTTGTTATCACAACTAGGTAGTGCTAGGGGCATCCAGTGAGTAGAAGTCAGAGATACTACAAAAAATCTTAAAATGCACAGGACAACCACCCCCAACAACGAATCATCCAGTCTAAAATGTCGGTATTGTTGAGGTTGAGAAGCCCTACCTTACAGGTGACATCAGCAGAAGTTCATCTGAAGACTGGGGGCAGCTCTGGTGAAGCTGAGCACTTAGTGGGGAGGAGTAGCAGAGCTGGGGACAAGAGAGATCATTATTTGATGAGCAATGGCATAGGCTTCCTGTCAGTGCTATGCCAGATGCCAATGGCAAATTATCTTGGTGAATGTAGGAGATACTCCTACCAGGACCCTCTTTGGGTCTTCATGACTTGGTACTACAGGGGTACACTCCTACCATGTGAGTCTCACCGCTTACTCCATTCATAGATGAGATGTCAGGCTCACTGAAAATGTGGATGTTTGATTCAGAAGCAGACACACTTAAATTCTTTTTCTGTAGCATAGACTTATCAGGGGAGACATTTCCTCACGTGGGTAATGAAGTCCCTATAATAATTAGCACTAATTGAGATCCAGGTAGGCAGCTTAAGTAGAAAGGCTGACAACTAAATCACTGATAGTGGTGACCTAGGGGACTAGTCTCACAGGTCCTCATTTAGTCAGAAAGAGGGAAGCAGAATTGAATAACATTAGTACGTTTTCAGGAAGCATTACATTTGTTACAAACAATTAGCAAAATATTTATTTGAGCTAAATGCTGTGAACAAAACACACACATACACATACACACACATATACACACTTCTCTCAAGAAGAGTCTGATCTTTATCTCATCATATAGAGAGATCAAGAGCCAGCAGGATTATTCTTTGAATAATATATAGATTCTGTCTAGTAGCCTGGGGACAAGATCACATGGGTCCCAGTTGTGTCCCTAGAGTGTCTTCCTGTGACTCTCACTTAACTTTTCTACAGTCTCTTCATCATTAAAATGGCCTAAACCTTTATTATTTTCTGTTCTGTGGAAGTGCTTCCTTACCTCTGGAGAACTGCATTTGAAGGTGAGGCTACATCACAGAGGGCTGTGCAATTTAAAGAGATGTGAGTTCATTAACTTTCTAGAGTTATATCCTAGTTTGTGGGATAAATAGAGTGAGTATGAGAAAGAAAATCATGAAAAACATTTCTTTTAGATGGATCACAGATCAGAAAAAATTCAACAAAAAAACTGGAAGAGACCTGCTTTGGAAAATAAGGTGTACACTGTTTAGACCTTAGCTTTGTCGTACAGACTTAGGGAATAGAAGCCAATTAAAGTTTGCAGGATTTTGACATTTCTCTCTAATCTTTCTGCTGAGAGTACAGAATAAAGAGTGATCTAGACTACACAGGGGCGAATTTTCCATAATCCAGGACTAAATGTGGCAGATGCTAACTTTATGAGTGTTAGTAATATTCACTCTGTTGTTCTTGGGATTTTTCCATGAGGAGAGAAAAGAAAGAATTATCTGGAATCTAGTTCCAGCCTTTCCACTACCTAAAAAAAAAAAAAAAAAGTTTCTTTATATGCCAAGAAGAAGGAATTGAACCAGATGACATTTAACTTCCTGTTCAGAATTACATTTCTATAAACTCAGCTCCATGATGTTTCAAGAACACTAAATTCAATCCAAAACAACTTTCTATAATGGAAGTGTCTTTTTTTTTTTTTTTTTTTTTTTAAGTCTTGCTCTGTCACCCAGGCTGGAATGCAGTGGTGTGATCTAGACTGATTGCAACCTCTCCCTCCTGGGCTCAAGTGATCCTCCTACCTCAGCCTCCTGAGTAGCTGGGACTACAGATGCATGCCACCATGCCAGGCTAATTTTTGTATTTTTTGTAGAGACGGGGTTTCACCATATTGGCCAGGTTGGTCTCAAACACCTGAACTCAAGTGATCTACCTGCCTTGGCCTCCCAAAGTGTTGGGATTACAGGCATGAGCCACCACACCTGGCCTATGACAGAAGTTTCTGTGAAAAACAGAGTAGTGTCTCTGTGATCTATAATCCTGGAACTCCTCAATTCTGAACAAGATTTCAAACTCAGATCTTACCCTGGCCAAATATATCATCAGAATTAACTTACTGCTAGTGGTCCAAGCTTGAGCCTACGCTGCTGTCACCTCAGGCCATTGGTCACATCTGCTCCTGTTGGCAAAGCCAAGCCAGTGAGGTCACTCACCAGGAAACTATTTGTACAAGAGACCTATGAACTCTGTGCATTCTCTGTCCAGGCAAGAAATTCTCGGAGAAGAGGGTGCTAGGCACCCAAGCTTGCTCTAACTACTAGCCTTGGTAGTTGAAATAGCTTTGAGTACATATATAGTAGTGTCCACTATTTCTATTTTCCTGTTTCCACTAATATCTCACAAGACCTGAGAGTGGCTGGCTGCTCTGCTTTGGTATTTGTGTGGCAGAGTGGAGCACAAAATGGGGAAACCCTTCAGCAGGGAGCAAAATTATGGCTTTGGGAAATTGAGGGCTTCAGAATATAGCATCAAAAAGACTTCAGCAGAGTGACATGTTTGCAGTCAAGATATCTAGGGGCTCTGACAAGGGTCTCTGGGGTGGCCTTTGGAGCATTGGGAAGCAGGACCCTTGTGGTTGTGGTCTCACTGTGGGTGCATGCTGCAGCTGTGCTAACAGGACTCTCTTGAATGACTTTTTAGGGAGTGTATGTGTTGGGGAGGAGATGTGACAATATGACACAACAATGAGGTACTCCACATGGAGTGGAGAAAGCTCTTCCTTGAGAACTTGTAAAGCACCCTTGGGTGGGATGTCGGATTGGGACCGGAGCTCCCATTAAAATAGGTCCAGGGAGGAATCCAACAAACACTGCATAACTGTAAATGTGGCCTCCTGTTTTCACTCTTTCTCCTCTGCTCTAATTCCACCCTCAACCTCCTTCTGCTAACCATCTCCATCACCAGGCTGGTACCCTAAAAATCATTCCATCAGAGGTCACATCTCTTGTTAAGTCTGAATAGAACAGAGCTAAAACCATTGCTTTGCTAGGTACTGCAATGTTTGAAAGCAATTCTTTTATAAAAGTTGGAAATAGAAATGATTTTGAGGGGTTTCAGGATAATTTGATGCCAAATTTGGAGTGATAATGTCTAGAATACAGGGAAAATGCTAAAAAGAGCACCCAAATGGAATATCTTGGAGCAGAATTTGTACACATACCACAACTTCTTGGAAAAGAGCCATAGCATATGCTGTGCTACCAACCTTACCTGGTGGTCCTAGCTTGGAATGGACAAATAATCAGCATAATTTCTATCACTTTTCCAGTTCCAAAATCAAGTACAATTGCTTAATTGCACTAAGCTTCCTACCCTGACATCCCAGATCTGTACCTCTGTAATGGTCTCCAATATTGATTTTATTTTGCTTTCTGGCATCCATTTACCCTATTTTTGGCAACTGTACTCCAGTTTTCCTCTGGTAGACTACTGTATTCAACTTTCTATTCACAGTCTTCATTCCTCTGTAGTTGTCTCCATCTCCGGCTTCAGAGACAGGCAGCAGGATAGAACCCTGGGTAATTAGAGAATTATACTGCTCTGGTCACAGTGATTGGCTCAGAAATATCCCCATGACCGACTGGGATCAATGAGAGGTACTGAGACAGTTGCTGGAACTTGTGAGAAAGAAGCTCTCTTTAGCTTGTTTTCTGCAGCCATCTGGTGACCATGAAATAAGAGCCTGGCTGAACATGAAGCCAACATAGAGGAGAGTAGAGGCAGATAGTGGAAAAAGAGGCATTGAGTCCTGGCTTTATCACGAGTTTTCCATAACTCAAGGGACTGGGACTGGCTTCACCATCATGCATCCTGTGCAGTTTGCACAGGGCTCCATGATCAGAAGGGCCTCGTGCTTTGTTTAATGCTCTGCTGTTGCTATGTTGAACATCTTAATACATTTTATCTTTGAACTTGTATTGTGTAAATAAAATCCAGTGAGATAATGGAGCATGTGTGTGAACAGAGGAGCACATGAAATCAGCATGCCTGCCATTCCTTGCCATGCCATTTGCATATAGTGACCCATGAGTACAGAACTCCAGCTAGCCCCCTATAGCCCCCAGTGTGCAGAGGTTCAGTGACTCAAAGTAAGTAGGAGGTATGTTGATGGCTGAGTAAGTGGTGTGCTGACAACCTGGAAAGCCATGCTTTCCCTTGGAATCAGAACTTGCTTCAAATGCAGAAAGAAGGCCATGACATTTTAAGAAAACACAAATGGCCAAAGAGCCCTGTTAGAACCTTTCTTTTATATCACTTCTCTATATTACTCAATCATTTTCAGGGGAATTAATGACACAGATGGAAAGAGAAAGAAAGAAAAACCCAGAGTTGCTTATCCTTTTAAGTCTTTCTTCACTCACAGATGAATGTAGAATAGAGGATGTTGGCAGAATGTGTATCAAGAAGTGAAATAACATCACAGTTGAGTTAGTTTTTGAAGCTTTTCCACTATTCTGTTAAAAATGGTATATATATGTACATATGCATGTATGAGCTATGAAATATAAATTCTGCAATTTTGGTGTTCTGCACATGACTTAAGAGCTCTTGTATTTACATTTAAAACTGATTTTGCATGTACAGATAAATGGTAAAATTCATGCTGATAACTAAAAATTTTAGTTTTTCTTTGCTTAGAAACACTTACGTAGCAAAACCAAGTCATCCCTAAACTCCAGAAAACTCGCACAACAAAACCACCATTACAAGTAAGAGTGAGACCACAGAAGGAAAAAAAAGCCTTATATTTCAGTATCATGAGTCACACTTTTCTCCTACTTTTCATTTTTCACTGGATTCTGCCAATTTTACAACTAGCCCTACAAGAGACTTGTATTGATTTGCTCTGGCTGCCATAAAAAATACCATAGAATAGGTGACTTAAACAACGGAAATTTACTTTTTCACACTTCTGGAGGCTTCGAAGTCCAAGGTTAAAGTTCTGGCAGGGTTGGTTTCCTCTGAGGCCTCTGTCGTTGGTTTGCAGGTGGTTACCCCCTTTCTACCTCTTACCGTGGTCGTTTCTCTGCGCCTGCGTGCCTCTGATGTCTCTCTTTGTGTCCAAGTTTCCTCTTCTTTAAGCACCCCAGTCAGATGGCATTGGGGCCCCTCCATATAACCTCATTTAACTTTAATTATCTCCTTAAAGACCTGATCTCCAAATATAATCACATATTTGTGAATGAGGGAGGATTAGGGCTTCAACCTATACATTTGAGAGTAGGGCACAATTCAGCCTGAATGGTACTTTTCAATGGCATGAACCAATAAATTCCATTTTTCTTTATGCCAGGTTAGATTGTATTTTTTTTAATCCCTTAGAACTTAAAGGAGCCCAATTGCCACAGCTTCATAGTGTAACCCCTCAGCATCTACTCCTCAGTATTCTGCTACCCATGGACAGGATATTTTCAACACTCTTAAGCAACTCAGAAATGAGGAAAAGAGACAGCTAAAGTTGTCAGGAAGTGAAACAAGATGCTTGTGAAAATGTATATTCACTCTATTCATGAAGCCTAGAAAATATTAGTGCCAGTGAAGATCAGCCCCTTTATTTTCACAGTTTCTAGAATTAGGACGTGGAGGAGTAAAATAAAATCTGCATAGGTCAGGAAACTAGTATCAGAACCCACAGCCCCTGATGGCTACGTCAGGATTCTTTTCAGTCTACTCCATGGTACTTACCTGAATTTTTCATAGTATGGAGATGAGGGGTATAATTTTAATCTCTGAGGTGGTTCACCTGTTTGATAAAAACTCCTTTGAAGTTGTTTTTGTGTATTTTTTAAACAAAAGGCCATTTAAATAAAATATGCACCAATCTACCAAGATCCCCTGTTAAGTCCAAACTAGCAAAATAAGTGGTGTAGAAGAGAGTTTTTTCATTTAAACAACTTTTAAAAAATAGAAGTGATGCAAATAAATGCATGTCTCATTCTGGAAAAATCACATATGCTGCAATCTAAACTGAGATCTTTGTAGATGTGACTTCAATTATAGTATGTATGAGGTAATCAATAATTATAGAAGGCAACTTCTCAAAGGCAACAACGGGCCTCAGAACCAGGATTGGGATTTGAAATTTAGAACACCTTTTACCCATCCCCTAATGTTAATTCCACATTCAGGGCATAAACTTTTAGTCTGAAGAACTAACAGGGAGCAGAAATAACACTATTTTACTTGCACAAATTTTTAAAGAGGAATCACGTACAGGGGGATGGATATTTTTTATTTATTGAATGTTCTCAGCATTTCTCATTGGTGTCTCTAAGCAGCAGAACTAAGATCAATAGGAAGGCATAAAGTTGCAAGATGGGAATGAAAAATGAGATTAAGAGTAATGCTTGTAAAAATGCAAAGATACCTGCTTGAGAGACAGCAGGGGCTGCGTGACCCAGGCCCTCTTAAGCCGTCTTCTCTTCTTACATGGCAGTCCCAATGTTGCAGGCCCTTGGAAAACGCTCCTTTCAAAGTGTGGAGAAATAGAAGGCAAAGTGGAGATAGTGACAGCAACAGAGAGCAGGAGACTTCAAGGGAAATAACCATTCGGTCGGAGATGAGATGTTTGTTGCTGCCCTAAATACACATGACAGTGATGTGGCTGTTTTTGAGTTGTTCCTTATTTTCCCACAACTGTACTAACAAATCCAAATGAGTGTTTTCATTCAGAATAGTCATCTTAACAGTACATGTATTGCAACACAGTAGCCATTGCTTAAATACCTTTGGGATTGCTTTTTTCCTTTTAATATATTCAGAGCTAATAAACATTTATCAGTTGAGTTTTGGAAACTGCCAGAAGCCTACAGGTGCCAAGTTGAATAAAGCCATTATTTGAGTCCGTACCTCCCTCCCTCCCTCTCTCCCTCTATTCCTTCCTTCCTTCCTTCCACAATTGGTAATCAAAAATGGAGACTCGATATAAACTACGAGAATTACCTTTCTTGTATGGTTTATAAAATGATGCGGAAGGCTTAAGAAAGAGCGCAAAATGACGACGTCATAAATAGAGGCTCCCAAGGTAACTCTTCTGAAGGTTCCAATATTCAGGAACATTTGGTTGTGCTTGTAAAATACACACACACACACACACACACACACACACGTGTGTGCGCGCACGCACATACCAGCTTGTGAGTCGGTGTTTTCAAGTATCTTTGTTGTGTAAAAAGATACTTGTGTAGCTTTATTTTATGTAGCTCTACTAAATACACATTCAGAGACACTATTATTCCATGGTTATAAATAATACCAGTCAAGTGAATTCTGAGTCTGCTCTGTTTCTGATCTAAGCTCCATCAAGTCATTAATTTCTCCTTTTTCCTGGTGCTAATCTAAGCTGTGAGGTTTTCAGTCTCAAGCAAGTGAAGAGGAGAGTTAGTATCTAGTCCTTGGTCATTCCCTGTCCTGCACTGGTCTCTCCTGAGATACACAATTCTTCCATTTGGTCCTCCACGCTGCTCCCTGCTGCTTTGCCCTTGCGTCATGACTACAAGCCCATTTGGGGTCACTTGTTCTCTCTCTCTCTTGTTCTCACTCCCACTCTCCTCTCTCTTTTAGAGTTAACTTCTGTTTCACAAAAATGTGGGAAAGGGGGAAGGATCAGTGTGTCTCCCACAGCTTTTAGAGGTGCTGGAGACTTAGGGAACTCTTGGATCCTCTGCCCCAGACATCTCTTGAAGCCATTTGGCTCTATTGCCGCCTTGCTTTAGTGATGTAGAAAAAGCAATAACAACCCTGTAAAGGTTCGCCTGGCACACAACAGGATCTCTCTGAATATTTATTGATTGATTGGCTGGCTGACTGAATGAATGCAAATGCTATTTCCTAGAGTTCCATAGGGCATATGTTTTCTCTTCTATTACATTCTCCAAATAATGTAAGGATTCTATTATCTTCTCTACTCTCATTGAAACTCATCCTGGATGCGGTGGAGAGAAGAGGATAAGGCCCCTTCACAGGGACCCTGCAAGAATAATTCTAGATCTCTGAGGAGCTTCTGTAGTCATGTAAGGAGGCTGCCAAGTGTCTCACCTCATTTGGTTAAATTATGCTCATCTTTTAGGTATCAGATGAGACCACCTTGACTTTTCTTTAGACTGTGTGCTCTTTTCTGTTCTGTCCTCATCACCATTTTATTACTAGGTATTGTGCTTGGCATATCAGGTTGTCAATATTTTTTTTGTTTGTGTTTCTGAGATGACCTCACCTGTTGCCCAGGCTGGAGTGCAGTGGTGTGATCATAGCTCACTGCAGCCTTGAACTCCTGGGCTCAGGCAACCCTCTTGCTTCAGCCTCCGGAGTAGCTAGCAATATAGGCACACCACTATGCCTGACTAATTTTTTCTTTTTCTTTTTGTAGAGATAGGATCTTATTGTGTTGTCCAGGCTGGTCTCAACCTTCTGGCCCTAAGCAGTTCTCCTGCTGTAGCCTCCCATAGTTCTGGGATTATAGGTGTGAGCCACCACACTCAATCGGTATCTTGGAAATAATTAATGTGAATATGAATAATCGAACTATTTGAGCTAGGCTTGGTATTTCTGAGTGTTAACTGGAGTTTTCTAGATTTTGCTAGTTTAACTATCTCAGAAGACTGGAAATATTGTTTTTTTACTGTCTGCATTTTTGCAAACATGGAGATAATGGGTTAAGAGGGAAAAGTCACATTTCCCAAGTAAACATCCTTTATGCTATCAAAAACTAAGGGAGGTAATCTGGTTTTAAGATGCCATTTATTTAACTTTTCAGATAGTTTCTTAAACATTTTTTTGCACATATTAAATGTCCTGTTAGAGTGCTTTGGGACAAGTTGAGATCTAACAAAGTCAGTAATCATATGTAAATTTTTGGTTGTATAACCAACAGCCCATTTCTTACAATTCAGATTCCTCAGTGACCATAAATGACTTTGAAAGGAAGAGTACTTGTCACCAACTAGTACAGGGAAATCTCCAATGGACATTTTGCACAGTGAAGATTAGAAATGGCTGGTAAATCTTTAATGGACAATTGGCTTTATTCTTCATGGGTTTATGAGAACAGCTGCACCAAACTTACTAAATTAAAATGTTCTATATTCTGCTGAGAAGGGTCAATTTTTCTTTCCTTTCACCGTCCCTTTTTCTGTCACTCCTTTCCTTCCTTCCTTTTCCTTCTTTCATTTTACCTGTAATATTTCCTTTTTTTTTTTTTTTTGGAGACGGAGTCTTGCTCTGTCACCCAGGCTGCAGTTCAGTGGGTCTATCTCAGCTCACCGCAACTTCCACCTTCCGAGTTCAAGTGATTCTCATACCTCAGCCTCCCAAGTAGCTGAGATTATAGGCATGTGCCACCACACTCGGCTGATTTTTGTGTTTTTAGTAGAGACAGGGTTTCGCCATGTTGGCCAGGCTGGTCTTGAACTCCCAACCTCAAGTGATCCTCCCACTTTGGCCTTCTAAAGTGTTGGGATTACAGGCATGAGCCACCACCCCTGGCCCATTCCCTGTAATATTTCTAAGCCATCATTCTTTAACCTTCAACTAGATTTGCACAGAAGTAATTGTTTTTATGATTGGCATATGTGGGGGTGAGAAGAATACTTATTTCTGGTTGTTTAAACCTCATCCATATCCAATTCAGCTATACATAGGAGCAAAATTCTTTTCAGGATAAAGAATAAAATCCAAGAAATATACTTAATAATATGGGACTTCCTCTGGATACATGCCTTCCTTCATCAGATACCAAAGAGTTATTATATGTCCTCAGGGTAAAAACCAAAATTCATTTGGTGCATGCAGTTTTTGATCTTTATTAACTTGGATTCATCACTTCAAGGCAGCACAGTCAATAGGAAGGGTGAGAGTTAGATGTTGTTCCTTTATCTTAGATTTGGGGAAGATTATTTAACTATAGTTTTGAAATCTGGGGCAAGCATACATTCAATATGTTTTTTATTTCTTCTTCCTTCTCCCTTAGTTTTGACAGTGGATATTCCAAACATTTGATGAGAAAATTGGATTATCAAAAAAAGTCTATTAAACAACTAATTGCCTATGTCATTGACATACTGACTGCATTTATAGCACATTTTAAAAGTTTCTATTATAAAATATCTAAAATATGCAAAAAGGACTGAGGATTTCACAGTGAACTTCTCTGTATCCAAATCCTGATTTCATTTATCAATTCACAGCCAATTTTAATTTATCTAAACTCTCACCCACTTCCCCTTAGGTTAAATTATTTTGAAGCAAATCCTAGACATTGTGGTATAATTCATCAGTGTTTCTATGTTTTAGAAAAGATTAAGATTCCTTTAGAAAAGCCATAACCACCACATCATTATCACACCTACAATTATCAGTAATTCCTTAATATTATCAAATATCTCTTCAGATTTACCCATTTTTAAAAACATTTCATTTATTAAAGATCTAAATAAATCTAAATATTGGAATTGGTTGATGTAATTTTAACTTTCTAAAGATGGCTCTTCTCTCTCTTTTTTAAAAAATGTTTTTGTGACAGAAATTGAGTTTTTCATCTTGTGAGTCTCCCTTAGTCTTGATTTTGCTTATTGTATCCCTGCAGTGTCATTTAACATGTTCCTACCTCCCTTGTCTTTCCTGTAAATTGGTAGTTGGATCTGGAGGAGGCTTAATCTACTTCTTAGATGGTGGTGTGTGCTTCTATTAGGTGATGCCTAATGTCTAGTTTTCTTTCTTTTGTTATAGCATGCATTTTAACACTTGATCATACAACTTATTTTTTATTTATTTCATTAATGAATATTCAATCTAGTAAAGGAGATTTTTAAGTGCCTTTAGGGTGAGATTGGTTTCTTTGATATCCTGTGTAGTGTTTTACCAAGGTTAGACTCACAGCATGTGGGCTCAATTCTGTTTATTGACTTGCTGCATGCCTTCCAAACAAGAATGGGGGCATAACCATTGGCAAGCATGGCAGATAAGTGGACCTAATTTCACTCATTATTAAGAGGCTTCAGCGGGAAGACAGATGAATTCAACATCTGCTGTTCACTAAAGAGGAACAAAGTGAATGCTACCAAAACTTGCACTCTTTTAAAGAACAACTCTTCTACAAGCTTTCAATGTGCAATCGAGAACTTATTTGCTTCTTTGCATCTGTATGTGGTGATTGTATGATGCTCTAACTCCATTTTAAATTTAATAATCAGTGCCAATGAAGAAGAGACCTGTTATTTGTGTATTTGGAGCAATTCCAAATTCCATGAACTGAAGACTTGTTGTGATGATTGACCAGGACATTTTGTTCTGATAAATAAGATTTCTGCTGCTTCATCTCTTTTAGCCCCACAATTGGATGCACTTAGGGTCTGGTGTCAAAGTGATTGGTATTGATGGATAAAAATTTTGTTTGGAGTAAAATAAATAGAAAAGACAGATGCTTTTAGTTTTTCTTAAATAGTAGTAAGAAATATGTTAAAAGTTAACATATATCCATGAATGGGTTGGAAGCATAGAAAATATCAAATAAATATTTACTGATTTAGGAGAAGGAAAAAATAGTAAGTGACTAATTTGTATGGCCAGTCTCTATGTCTGAGGGTCTTTGCCACATGTGTTATGTATGTTAATGTACAAAGTGCTGTGATGGCTAGATTCTTACTTGTCTTTTGCAGATAGGGAGACTACAGTTCAGAGATTAAATAACATGCCAAAGTCTTTGCAGCTATTACCTGGTAGAGACTTAGTTGAAATCTGAAGCTATCTGATTCCCAAGCCGATGCACTTTCCACCCTACCAGCTTTTCCAAAGTGTCTGGAGAAGGCCAGTGCTGAGAAATGCTCCCTGAGTAAAGGATTATGTCGCCCTATGAATTTGGAAGACTGTGAATAGCAAACCCCTTTCTTAGCAAATTCCCAATGCATATAATAAAGTTTCTGAGAAGTCCTGTAGAAATTAAACTAAATTAAGTTTGTTAAATCCAGCATTGGATTATGAAAACTTTTCTTTTTTCCTTATAATTCTTTGAGAAATACATACTTTACTGAGTTGGACTGAGAATCAGTGGTCCTGGAAGCTTTACCAGCTAAGTAGGTAAAACTGTTTACCTGTGGATAAGTCACATTACCTCTCTGGGCCTAGAATTCAACATTTATAAAATAAAACTCTGGCTAGATGTTTTCTAAGATCCTTCTTGAGTATAAATGCTTGATGACTCCAACCCATTTCCATATGAACAAAACCCATTATGCTTTGTTTAGATTACCAACAAGATACCCGAAATCTCCACTCAATTTCCTACAGACATCTCAAATTCATTATGTACAAACATGTTCTTATCCATTCCACTTCCCCATCCTCCTACATTTCTTTATCTCTGTCACATTACCAGTCACTTAAGTTGTTTAATCTAGAGACCTAGTAGTGATCCTGGACTCCTTTTTCCTTTGTCACCATCACATCCAATCGGTACAGCTTAGTAATTAAATGTGTGGGCTTCAGTACTGGAGTCTACAAACCGTGGCTCTACTTGTAGGAAAATGGGAAAGCAGCTTGACTTCTCTGTGCCTCAGTTTCTTTATACATAAAATGCCTATGATAATGCCAAGATATAAATGTATTGTGAAAATTATACAAGAGATAATCACATGCAGAAAGGAAATTCAATAAATGGTTCCTTCCTGTTATTCTATCTTTAAACCTCTTATGCTCTTCCCCTCTTCTCCATCCAGAGTAATACCATCCTAACCCGGACCTCATTGTCTCTTACTGATACTGCAATAGTCACCTAATCGGGCTCTCTAACTCTTGTCTAGTCCCTCCCACTTTATCCTTTGCATTTTTGGCTGGGTGATCTTTTTGAAACAAATTCTGTCATATTACTCTGCCCTTGAGTCTTGTGGTCCAGTGACAGCAAATGACTCGAAGTTCCCAGAAGAAGCTGTGTCACTGCACACTTTTGTATTTTGCTTTGTTACTTCCTAAGGTGACCCGGAGTGCTCTTGCCACTGCCCTTAGTTTGGCTAGCAGATATCTATTCATCTTTCAACTTAAATAATGTTTCTGGTCCCAGATAAATTTCTAGAATCTTGCTGCTTCTCTGAAGAGACGGAACCTATTTTCTCTCCTTTTAAATCTAGATAGAGCTTTCAGATTGCCTCAGCAAATAGAATGCAGTGGTAGTGATACTGTTTAGCCCCTGAGGCTAGGACATAAGAGGCAATGGGATTTCAGCCTGGCTTGCTTTCTTTATTGGGATGCTTGCCCTTGCATACCAACCACCAAGCTTGGAAGAAGCTCAAAGTAGCCCATCTAGGGAGACAACATGAAGAGACCATCTGGGATGCAACTCCCACATGGAGAGTCTTCTAGATGATAGCCAGCATCAACTGCTGACTGGGACTTCATATTTATACATGTGTGTGTATCTGTATTTGTGTATATATATGGATATATGTATATACACGTGTGTGTGTGTGTGTGTATCTTCACAAAAATCTCTGCCTTCATGGACCCTACATTCTCTGTAGCCTTGTGGCCATGTATTGGAAAGGTAGTGAAAGAGACATATCTGATGAGGCAAGAGGACAGACCTCAGGAAACTGTACTGTTAGGTAGACTTACTCACTAATGTGAAAATCCATTTACTATTTAGCATGAATTAGAAGAGAAAGCTTGAACGAGAGGGTCCCTTTGAGTTGTTCCACCTGCTTATCTAGCCAGTGAACTTCACAGCCAGTTCTACATTCAAGCTTCTTTGTAATTTAAACGTTCTCTTGTGTGTTGCATATGGCAATCTGGGCTAGCCGTCTGGGATGTGACTCCTGCTTCAAGAGCAATGAAAAAGTTTCTAGCAGTCACTGTTGATGTGGGAAGCAGACTGTTGTTGAAGTGTTATTATTAATGAGAATTACTGCTGGACAGCTTGAAATGGAGGATAATTTATTCTCCGTGAACTTCTAATTGCAGTAAAATAGTTTTTTCACTGCCATGCTTGTCCATCTTGTTTGTTCCTGTCTTTCAGGCACGGTTGGCTGCAATGAAATAAGGCAGAACTGCACAAGCTGCACTAGAAACTGGTCACGCGGGGTTAGCTCGTGTAAGAGATGCTTGGGAAAATGGTCAAAGCAATATGGCATGCTCAAGGTGGAGCCAGTCATAGTCAACTCAGACGAAGCAAGACACCTACCGTGTGCTATGCCTTATGCCAAAATGGGAAATCAGTATTTCCAGATGGCTACTCACTGCTCTTACTTTTGAAGTTCTCATTTCCCCTGTGGCATTTCTGACAGAGAGCTCTTTCACTTATTTTAAAATTCGGCATGTCTTCTCCTCTCTCCTCATTTTGCTTCTGTTGATTGCTTGGGGAATATAAAAACTGACCATGATGAGGAGATGTAGGTTTTCCTGGTAATATCTTTAATGTTCTGGTGTCTTCCCCCCCAATTTTTGCCAAATCTCTTTCTCCCATTGATCTCATTCTTCTCCATTTTGTTTCCCTCGTAGAACCACTGCCTTTCTCTTTGCACAAACGTCATTAAATGTGCTCCTGATTTGCTGCTACCATGGTAATAGGCGCTTGTCATAGGCTATTGACTCATTACTCTATTTATATGAGATTTGGTCACTTGTGGTTTAGCAAGCTTAAGAAACAAACTGACTGTCAGCCAGGAAATGGATTCAAACCTGTCTGTGATGAATGATAGATTAGGATTTGGGTGCTATTATTATTTAATAGTTAGTAAAGCCTCTGAGTGGACTAGGGAGAGTGCATCACCTGGGGAAATGGTCCTGGCTGTCACACAGCATCTATTCTACTATAGACAACATTAGTGGAGCACACAGCCAGAGAGAGGGGGAAAGAGGGGGTATGAGAGAGAGAGAGGGAGAGAGAAAGAGAAAGTCTTATCATCACTATCTTTGAATATCCCTGGAGAACAGGGCTAGAGGACAGGTCTGGAGGAAGCCAGGAAATGTCAGGAACGTCTGCATAGATGTTATGGAAGCAGAGAACCTAGTTAACCTCTTGATCTAACTGTGACTATTTCAGATGAGAAACACAGGGCTTACATTGTGATTTGAGGAACACTAGAAAAGCATGCCTACAACAATTCTTAAACAGATGTGCCCACTCACTGCTACAGAGCCTGACATTTTACCCCAAGGTTTCCTTCTTGAACTTCCTCACTGTACACACCATTTAACAAACTCTTTTCCTTGCCTTACAATAACAATTCCCACTGCAGATCACCCAACCACGTGTCTTCTCTCATCTTACTGAATGTTGCTGGTAAAATATTTCTTCTCAGAATATCTGTCTACTTTCACATGTAAGCAGGAGATAGTAATTATTTTTGAAAGAGGAGGAAGGGGGACAATATAGGAATGTTGAGAATCAGTGTTGTTTCAACCTGGTAATAACCAATGGAAGAGGTCATATTCTTATGTGTTGAGACAGAAAATTACTGAGATCGATTAAGCTTAGGCACTGTCCTCCCTGGAATTCAGTTCCCCTGGGAGAATAGAAACACCTCCTGTAGATAACAGCTATACTGAGAGGCAGTTATATAGAGAGGAATGGCCCCCAGATTTTGTAGACAAATGTCCTGGGTCCAAACCTTGACTCTGCCCATACTGTCTGCATAACCCTTGGAAAGTTATTAGCTCCTACATCTTTCATATTTCTTGTCTATAAAATAGAATTAACCATTGTATTTAACTCATGGGATTACTGTGATTAAACGAGCAAATGCATTGAATACACTTAGAACAGTATCTCGAACTTAACAAGTACTACAAAAGTCTTCATAAATATTAATACTACTTTTCAGGGTACATTTGTTTTTCTCAAATTGCCTTTTCTTTTCTTTCTTTCTTTTTTTTTTTTTTTTTTTTTTTTCCTGACACAGAGGCTTGCTGTGTCTCCCAGGCTGGAGTGCAGTGACGCGATCTTGGCTCACTGCAACCTCTGCCTCCCAGGTTCAAGTGATTCTCTTGCCTCAGCCTCCAGAGTAGTTGGGACTACAGGCGTGTGCCACCACGCCCAGCTAAGTTTTGTATTTTTAGTAGAGACGGCATTTTACCATATTGGCCAGGCTGGTCTTGAACTCCTGACTTCATGATCCGCCCAGCTCAGCCTCCCAAAGTGCTGGGATTACAGGCATGAGCCACCGCATCTGGCCCTCAAATTGCCTTTTCTAAGGCAGTTTGCAATTGACTGTAGCACAGCCAAGTCAGTTTGATGAAAAGAGAAATAAAGGATGGTTATGACATTGAGAGCCCCTCCCCTGCCATGGTGTTCAGTCTGGGTAGGTCTTTTCAGGGACTGTTTCTGACATCCTGAGATCCATGTCGGGACACTGTATGGCTCCTCAGGGAGAGCTGAGTGAGGGAGAAGAGATGCTAAAAAGATGTTTGCTTTTTGTTACCCATTTTGTCAGAGTCTATAACCTTGACATAATCTTTCCTCCCATTCTTGTTCCCTTTTGAATGATGTAGAGAGTGTTTCACCTAAGTGGCTGGGGAATGATCCGTTGTTGGTGACATTATGAGTATTGTTGTACAAGGAGCTAGCACTTTAGCGACAGACAGACCAAGGTTCAAGTCCTGTCTGTGCCACCTACTATCTCTGTGACTCTTGATAAATCACTTAAGGTGTCAAGAGTTGCAATTTCTCATTTACAAAATGGACATGCTAAAGTATGCCTACCTCCCAGAGTGGTGGTGCTAATCAAATGTGATAATATGTGTGAGAGCAACTTGTAAACTGTAAAAGGTGACATAGATGTGAGTTGTTACTATTAGTGGTTCTTTTAATTTCCCTGCTCTCTACAAGCAGACCTGAATTCTAGCAGCACCTGTGTGCTGTCATCACTTGGCTGCTGATTTTATTTGAGGGCTTTACTTATAAGTCTGGGACCAATAATTGTACGCTGGCTTCTCTTGTAGTGAGAGAATGGTAGATGGTAGATGCCTATCACCCGACTGGCTCAGAGTACCGGTGTGGAAGCTTTGTTTTCATAAAACAAGGGATCCTGACAGTTTTCAGAAGGGATTATTTTCTCTCCTTCAATTTGTAAATCGTGCAATATTATAATAGAAAACTTTTTGGAATTATGAGCTGTTATTTGGTGATATTGTTACTCTGATAGTTGATAAAACACTTTTAGAAACCAAGAGAATTAAAGGTTGGTTAGGGTGGAATGAATGCATAAATCAAGATTGCCTGAAGGGGATATGTATGAGAGATAAGGGATTAAACTGAATAAAGAGGAAATAAGGAGAAATAACCACGGAGCTTGGGAACATTTACCTACTTTCAGGAGCAGATCTCTGCATGTTATTTTGTGCTATTAAAGAAATGATGAAATCACTCTGATGAAAACCATTTTCACTTATACATTTAGGTAATAAGAGTATGGTTTTCTTAATTTTGTATACAGGGTCAATGTAGTGACTTTTGGCTACAGTGGATTGAAGTGTTACAAGAGAAAAAGGAAGAGAAAAGAGATGTTACTGTCAGTTGTGAACAGAATCAGATGGGGTCAGACCTGTGCTCTGCGGGTCACAGAAAACATTTTCAAATACCTTGCATTTCAGGCCTTGATCATGGACAGAAATAGAGCACAGAAGGTGCTTCTTAGGGAAGTCTTCACTTTTCCAACCTTTTGCCGCAAGTGAAAAATGGAGCAAATGAGTGGCTGGGTACAGACCCTTGGCACCAAGTGGCTGGAGTAAATGGAACACTGCAGGGACACAGAACTTCGCCCGCCACTGAGCATATTACTGGAGAAATACAGTATGAAACCCAGCAGGCTTCTGCAAACAACGCATCCCTTTAAGTTAATTGGTGTTATATAGAAGCTGAAATGCTCCGCTTATTTACAAAGCTACAGATTTATGTAAAGCAAAACCAATTACACTTAATGCCTAAACTATTCCAGGTGCTCAATGATAATGTTGCTAGGCAGTAGAGAAGAAACTGCTGTGTGAATGCATCCTGTTCCGAATGGAAGCCTGTGTCGTTACTGCAATTTAGCTAATCACGAGTGTCAACGCCAACGTGAGGATTCTAAGCTCTTTTGGTGTTTGCTTTGGGTCAACTTTATAATTCTGTAGATCTTTCAGCTCTAAGGACAAGTGAAAGCATAATGAGCATCTTTTTCTATTATGATGTAGAAATTAAGGAGATGAAGGCAAATTTGTGGGGAGGGGGAGAACAAAATAAAGCAGGCCCCTTTTCTAACAGTAAGAGAGACTAGAGCTTCCCATTTGTACTGAGGTGAAGTATTTAAAGACTTCTGGCTCTTTTGGGTGTTCATTAAACCCAAATTGCAAACTTGGCATTTAACCTTTTGCAGCAAGGAAAGCTTCTAAGGAATATCAGGGGTCTGCCTCACTGTTTTGCTAGGAAACAATTGCTAAACAGAAAGGATTTGAAAAAGTTGCAGGAAAAGAATTTATGCCTGTACCAGCAAGTCTTTTCAGTTGTCCTCAAACAAAAAATAGTTTGAGTAACAGAAACACCTGGTGCTTTACAGCTCTTTTGCAATTAAAAATGCATAGCATACCTAATCAAGTTGAATAAGTCTTTTATTCTACAGACCTAAAATATTTTATGTATACACAAGCGAGGTGCATAATTGCAGAATAATTTGCAGTCAGCTGATAACACTCACCTGTCCTATCCAGCACGAATTGTCCTGGAAAGCAATGGCTTTTAAACTTTAGGGAACATGAGAATGATTTGGGTGTGCTTATTAAAACCACCAATTCCTGGACCCCAATCTGAAAAAAGATTTGGGTTAAGGCAGTCTGTGTAGGGGCCAGAAAGATTCACCTGTAGCAAACTGTCCTCAACCAGATTTTGACAAACACTGCTACTAAGAAACAGACATTAATTTTACTTGATTTTTTAAAAGATGAGTTTCCACATATTTTTGCTTATAAAAGAAGAAACTCTTAGAAGATAATTTTCTGAATGCATCTGAATTGGCAGTGGAGACCATAAGATGTTATTCATATAATTCCTTTAAGCATCTCTATTTGGTTTGGTCACTTACCCTCCTCTCAGCCCTCATTTGATCTTCCTGAGTTTCCTTCTTTCCTTTAATTCCAACTGTTCCATAACTTACATTTATTTTTCAACTTTTTTAGTATGTGGACATTCTCTTTGTTAAGGACATCTATTTTAGTAATACTCTTTTAAATTCAGAGAAAATTTCCTTAATGAAGTCGTATCTTGATAGCATAATATTAAGAGCAAATATAGAAAATCGTGTATATGTTTATTATTTACTCAGCTATATACAGTATATGGTCACAATGCTTGGCATGTAATAAGGGCTCAATAAGTATATTGAAAGAGAGTATATTAAAATACTGTCATTTTGCTTCGAATGACTCATTAAAACTCCAAAAAAAGGTCATATGCTTTCAATGGCTGAACCATTGTAGAAAGCGGCAAGGTACTATTGGTGTATAGAAAACTGTCATTTTTTTTTTTGTCATAGAGTAATCACCTAGGCTTTGAAATTATTTTATTAATTTTAATGCTATAGCATGTTAATGCAAAAGCATGACAGTTTGCTAGAAAGGTCATAATTAGTTTTTGTAAATAAAGTATACAGATGATATTTATAAAATCACCTCCATATATATGGCTTTTACACTAAAACGCATAAAATGCTCAACTGAAGAAGAAAACAATGAATACTGTTCTCATAAGACAGGTAGACTCAAATACAGTTTCATAGGGCTGTCTCCCAAAGATCAATACTTGAAGAAAATTCCTGTATACTGCCATAAAATTTCAGAGACTTTTCGTGGAGGAGAAGTGTTTCTTCAAGATTACTTCCACGGATGTTCTGGTCATTAAAATGATTTAGATTACAATATCTAAAAAAGAAAGAAAGAAAGCTTTTCTTAGGACCAGATGTAGATGAATTGATAAATCACTTGCTTCCCTCCTGTGCTTGTCTACCTTTTATGATGGGCTCATAGATACTGGCACAACAGTGACGATTATTTAAGAGTGCTGCTCACCAAAACAGTCTTTTTAAAAGTACAAAAGGAGTTTTGTGACTTAGTAAAGTGTCTCATAAGGACCTTTAGGTGGCGCTTTTTTTTACAATTTGCTGTGCTGTCTTCAATGCTGACAGAGAGATGGTGAGAAGGCTGAAAGCCTATCGACTTGACAGATTTCCTGGCGGTCAGGCTGCGTAAGAGGTTTACTGGGGATTTGTAAATTCAGTGCTGAGATTATGTGTAAAGCACCATTGTCAAAGAAGAATCCATGAATGTATTTCTAGAATGTGCACTCTCCATCCCCGACCTCCAGAAAAACCTGCCTTTCCAGTGTCTTCTAAGTACCAGTCCCATGCAAGGGTGGGATAGAATCATCCCATTTCGCAGATTGAGAAATTGAAGTTTCCAAGAGGTTAAATAACGCACTTGAGGTTCATAGCAGTAGTAGTTGGCAGAGTTTGGATTTGGAGCCAGAACTTGATTATTCTGAATCCTGGTCCTCTATGGCATACTGCCTCTAAAGACAAATTACTTTCTTAAACACTTTTGGGTAAGTTCCAGGAAAATAGGAACTTCAAATTGCTTTATTCACTGCTTTATTCCCAGTGATTGATACACAGTAGATGTTCAATAAATATTTGTCAAATGAACAAATGAATATCGGCTATAAGTTTAATTTTATCACATACACATAAGTTTCAAATATAGATGGGGTCAGTCATCTATTTTTGATTTGTGAAGGTTTCAAAAGTTAATTTTACCTTCTTTTCCTTTTCAATACATTACTAAAAATAACTGTAGCTGTAAGAGAATGAATACTGCCTGAACAACTCTGGTCATTTGTCTCTGATTTATGTCACTTTCAATGATTCCTACAGCATAGACACAAAAGATTACTGGAATATTTGACAAAACAAGTGCAATATCAACTTCTATGTTTCACAACACTGGAAGGACAGTGGTGTTAGTTATAAAAGCACTCTCTGCCCCCTCCCTCTCAAAACACCTGAAATTTCTTTTTATTTTGGCACCCAGTGTGGGATAGGATACATATTTATATAAAGCACTGTAGACATATTTACTTGCATTTACCTACTTCCTTCACCCCTAAACTTGAAAGCCTCGAGTATGACACGTCATCAGTGCAGTATTTCAAATTTGATTGTGGAGGGATTGTTTTCAGTTTCTTTGATTTGGTACATGTGACAGGTAAATCTGGCCTTATATTTATGTATAATTCCTAGCTGTATGCAGCTGGGGATTTGAGATAATGTCCCAGTAACCCTCACAAGATTGGTTTGGCTCTAGGACTTAACAATAAGATTGTATCAGACTAATATGATGAACTTGGCTGTGGAGGTGTCTAGGGTGCTAAAACAGACCTCATCCTACCTGTATTTTGGTGAGGAGGTTGTTTCATAATTAATCCACTGTCCTCAAGATCTTGAGGGCAAGAATAAGTTGGGACTGCCTTGTTCTTGATAGATTTCCACTATTACCTGGCTCTGAACAGATATACCTTTGGGTTTGATAAAAAATGGGATTGTGATTACATACGTGCTGAGATTAGATATGATTTGACTTTACGTAATATGTTTCAATAATGCTGTCCCTGGGACATTGGTACTTTCCCCCATTTATTTGCATGCTTATTGTTCCTTAGTGTTTGACAAAAACAATCAGTATAGAAAAAAATCGGAATCATGCACTCCTCACTGCAGGCACTGGTCTTTCTCTCTCAGGTTTCATACTGTGTCTTGCTTAATTCTTCTGACTTGGACTGTCCAATCCCAATGGCCAATAGGTTCCCAAGGCAACATGTGTCTTGGCATTGATGTCATTGGTTCTAGCTGCTTAATCTCTGGAGGCAAATGATCCAGACTCTCCTTACTTCTGACATGTGACATTCATTCTTTTCCTGTGGGGTGCTGGTCAACAGGTAGTAGTGGGTAGAGTTACTTTAACTGAAGGAAATAGTTTTCTCCCAAACCGAGTTAGGAATTGTCAGAGAGCAAGAAGATGGCTCTTCTATGGCACTTGGAGGCAGCATAGTATAGGAGTATAGAAGCGTGGGCTTCAGAGACAAATCTGGAGTTGAATCCTAGTTGTGTGAACTTGGTCAATTTATTTAACTAGCTTTGCACTTTAGTTTTTTTATTTATAACGTAGAATGATAAGATCTATATGCCAAGAAGATGGTGGGGAGTAAGGGCAGTTGTTTGTGTGTGTATAGCATGCCACCCAAGATACACAGGCTGCTCAACACATAGAAAATTAATTTATTTCCTTCTTGCTTTGTTTGTTCCTCTCTCTCTATCTTTATTCCCTCTCTAAAAAAGTATGCAGGAGAAGAGAAAGTAGATAGGTGATGGAGAAGATTTGGTAAGAATCAGATTTATCTCTGAATGAACTTTACATTTGTACTTAGTCCCCTCTCATCTTTGGTTCCTCCAATCTCTGGTGTGTTGTATGTTTTTATTCTTACCTCCTCCTCTGCACTCCACACCACTATTTCTCGCTTCTTTACAGGAACTCACTAGTTCCACAATCAGAGAGAAAGAATCACACTTTAATATTTTAATTTGGGCCCTAGATGTTAGCTCCATGTAGACTACGAGTTTGCCTATTCAACTCTATTTCTCTATTGCCTAGAACAATGCTTAGCATGTTGGTTGGGTGGATATATTAATGAGTCAATCCCTGGGCTAATGGATTCTGGGTCCACTGCTAGTTCTACCTGAACTCTGTCCATTACTGCGGTCATCTTGGCCACACCTCAATGTAAGTGTAGGAGAAGCATAAAAAGGAGGAAGAAGACAGCATATGGCTAGGTATGAGACCATTCTAATTATAATTGCTAACACTTTGGAGCATTTACTCATCCTCACAAAAGCCTTATGACACAGTTAGTATTTTTATCATTTCCATTTTTCAAATGAAGTAACTGAGGTTTAGCAAGGTTAAACAGCTTGCTGAAGTTTGTATAGCATATAAATTGTGAAACTGGACTCAACTGGGGTAACTAAATTACTTCATGAAAGACAAGGATCAAACCTTACTACAGGATACAAAGTAAAAATTGAGAGACGGTGCAGGTTTTTGAAAACTGCTGAGTGGGCACCACTTACGTGTCTGGAGGCAGTGGATGGAGGGGAGAGGCCATGCCTCCAGTTTCCATTTCCATTGTGAAATCTGTTTTGCTATAATGCTAAGAACATTCCTGTTGGACCTTTCTGCAAAACTTTCTGGTTCTCTAATTTGATTTTCAATCTAAGAATGAGATCAGCATTCAGGAAAAGTATACACTGTGAAGGACCAGTTTGATATTTTATACACTTTGGAGTGTAAGAAATATAAAAATTCAGGGAGCCATTAAGGCTTTTAATTTTGTCATCAGTTCTGCCTTGCATGAGGTTTGATTCTTTCTTATACCAGACCATAAGCCTGATGAGAGCAGAACACTGGTGAAAATAAACCTTTATTGACTTACTGACTTTGTATCTTTCTAGTTTATGACACCACCTATCACATGGCTGATATTCAAAAAGAGATTTGTTAGGTTAATAAAATAATGACCTAGGCAAGGGTGAAGTGACAATGAATGAGATAATATATGACTAAATGACTAAAGAGGTAAATGGATGGAAGGAAGTAAGGAAAATGAAAATCTGTTTAGTTTCTGCTTCATGACAGACATTGTGATTAGTCTTTTATCAGTATTCGTCCCCCTAAAACCGACAAGAGGTTTTTATTTTACAGGTGTAAAAACAGAGGCCCAGAGAGGTTAGAGAATTTTCTCAAAAGTACACAGTTGTCCAAGAATATGTCAAGGGGGGAGAGAGAGAGAGAGAGAGAGGGAGAGAGAGAGAGGCTGGCAATGGATGGGTGGATGGATGGTAGATGGTACCTATTAAGCCACTCTCAGGTGGTCTCAGGCAACAAGCTAAGGGATTTTGTACAGTTTTTTTATTGGCCTTGAAATGGTCACTGCTGATTTAAAGGCCTGAATAGGATCCAAATCTCAAGCATCATTAGATTTCTAGCTATTTGTTTAATGATATTTGCTTTTAATGGTAATGATGCACTCGTTCTTATTATCAATATGCTTATTTCTAATTCTAAAGTGATGCTACATAGTGGAGAGAAAAATCTTGTGTTGGAACGTATTTTAGAATTTGTAAAGCACTATTTTATTATGAGGATCGATGGAAAAAGTGAAGTCTAAATTGAAATTTCTTGCTCTGAATAATCTGTTGAATTTCTCTGATATGCTAATTTGTCCGGTCATGGTGTACAGAGTTCCCGCTGGCTCAGTGATGGTTCCCAGACCAATATTTCATGGACTCAGAAATTTTTCATCTTACCACACACTTACTTACCTTTGTGAAACACTCCAGAATCCCAGGATGTTCAACAATGTTAATGATGCCAGGAAGAAGAAGAAGCTTTCTAAATTGCCTTTGTTTAATGTGTTTGGAAACCAATTGCCTGTTTGGAACAAATGTAATTGTTATTCAACTGCAGAGTTGTAAGTTTCTGTGAATATTTTATCATTCCACAATTCATAGAGCTTTATTCGCTTCAGTAATATCCACAAAGCAAAAACGTTCATATGAAACTTGATTGTCAAAATTTATTTAATTATGTAATTAATAGTAAAATAAGCAAAGCACCCCAAATATTTTGAAGGTCACAAAACACTCTTAATTTGCATCACACAATATAGGTGTCAGAAGAACTGGTTCGTAAAGGTAATCCTGACTATTCCATTAACTTGCAGGAGCCATGTGTGTATCTTATTTCTCGTTATATTTCTAGTATTTAGAACAGTGCCTGGCATGTAGGGATTATTTGGCAAATATATAGTGAATGAATGAAAACTATTTTCTATGACCAGATAGTCTGTTTCATTTGCTAATTGTAAGGATAGTGAGATAATGTATGTAGGTGATAGATGTTAAATTATTTTCACAACTTTGATAAATCCAGGGCTACCTTATGATAATATCACAGACCTTATTGGTCAAATTACTTGCAATCTCTGGTTAACATGGAGATTTTCTTTTCACCTAATAAGTAAATTCTTCAATTTAATACCACCAAATAAAGGATTTCTACTTCCTTATGATGTCATACTGGGTATATATGAACCTATTCAAGATTCAAGGTAATTACTTTAATTTGCTTCTAAGTTTTGACTTTTGCTTTGGATCTGTGCTATAACTCTATCTCTCTATCTCTGTCTCCATCTTTGTCTCTGCCTCTGTCTCTGTCTCTGTCTCTGTCTCTGCCTCTGTCTCTGTCTCTGTCTCTATCCACACACATACTTTTTATTTCTTCAGTAAATTTTGGGGTATTGTTTAATGTATACAATAAAATGCATTATATTATACATATTATATATGTGATACTTATTTTTAGGCAATACATTAAAAACAGCAAGGGAGATCTGTTATTACCAAATGTATTTACATAGCATTACAGAATGCTTCAAAGGAAAAATCTAACTTAACAGAGAGAATTTAACTGTCTCTCTGAATGGGCTGAATTTTTTTAATGTTATGCATTATGAGAACAGGAAATGATCATCTTTGAACACACAAATGCCAAGGTTTCATCATTTTCTTGCGTTTTTATAGGAACAGCTCCTACAGCGGGAGGTGAAGAGGGTGTGGGACCAGAGCAATCAGTCTATGACCCAGTAGGACTGGGCTTCAGTACCATCTTTGGCACACGGGTTGTAGGGTTGCTTCCTGCAGTAGAAAGTGGTTCTTGGCCTCTCCCTTGACAATGCATTCTTGTAAATGGGATTTAACTGAAATATTCTGATCACAGTCAGCAAGTGCATAAGTATGACAATTGTGATTAATTGTGCCACTTCGCATTTAAAGCTGTTTGTCTTCTGTCTTTTACCTACTCAGTGACTATTACTATGGATCAATAATGAAAATTAGCTGTGTCTATTATTTTCTGGGACCTATGTCTGAAAGCTAGCCTAAATAAATTATAGGACAAATAAATAAAATGGTGAAGTGCAACTCACAAAATAGGTATTATTTTGTCAAAAGAACTGGGTTGTAAAGGTAATCCTGATTATGCTATTAATTTGCAGGAGCTGTGTGTGTCTTATTTATCCTTATATTTTTAGTATTTAGATCAGTGCCTGACAAATGGGGATTATTTGGCAAAATAATACCAAAATAGGTATTATGATAGGTATAAATAAGCATTACCATACCTATTTCATAAGTTTCACTTTACCATTTCATTTGGGTTCTATTATAATGAAAATTTATGGTTTTATTGCTACAGTGACATGATGCCTTTATCTGGTGTTTAGATGAGTAAATGAAGTTCGCTAAATGTTTCTCTATAAGTCTGCCTATTGGATATTGTGTAGCCTTTTTGATGTGTATATGTGTGCTTTTGTGTGTGCATGTGTGTGTGTGCCCGTGTATGGGTGCACACAGGAACTAAACATTTGATTGTACTTGAATGGGGAGAGTTGAAGTGGAGGTCAAGATAAGGTGTAATAATATCCTACGTATTTTCAGGAAGAACTAAACCATCCTTCTAAGCCTATTCAAACAGTGCTGTTTTTTCCCCTCTTGAATTAATGTCCCAATCGTATTTCCGACCTTTTCATTTCACATCAGCACTTTGCATGTCATGTGATTATACCTTTTTATCACCGTGTTTCTCTGGCTAGTGTAAGAGGAGTTTGCACAGAGTATGTGAAGCCTTAAAGTTAACATGACATTAATTCTTCTTAGAGCATGAATTCTGGTCCATAATAAGTAATTGAAAAGACTATCTTTATATTATAAGAGAGTCAGATGAGGAAGAAGAATATAAATTTTCTAAGATCTTTAAAGGTAAAACATAATATTTTAAAGAAATTTTGTCATTATGGCAAATGCCAGCCTTTGGGGAGATACCACTAGATCCCCCTGGTCACACCAGAGCATTCTCGTCACTGGGGAAGCTGTGGAAAACAGAAATGAGAAGTACTGTGACGTGGTATTTGGGAGTTTGGGGTGACAGGAGAGAAAGACATTTGTACTAGAAAAGTTAGAGAAAGATAATATAAATCTGTGGATATGGACAAAACATTTTGGAGTGGGATTATCTGTAAAAAAAAAAGAAAAGAAAAGAAAACCCCAAACCAAAGATTCCCATATCACGTATTCAAAATTTCTAGAATGCTCCTGTATTCATTCTTAAATATCATTTTTAGCACGTGACTTTCTAACGCTCATCTTCATTCTAGTCCCATATTTTGGCCATATTTAGATATGATTTAAAATTCTCTGTGTAGCTAATTTACATGGTAAAGAGAAGCATCGCCTGAATTGATAGCATGGGACAAACACTTGTATCAAGTCAGACAGAAAGATTCTTCAGGATACCTAAAATTTGCTTTATTTATATGGAGATTATCTGTGTATGTGAAGAGACAGAACTGTGTATAAAAATATATAGAAAGATCATGGGCTTTGGAGTCAGGTAGACTTTTAAAGTTAAATCTTGCCTTAACAGTATAGTCGTTGGGCAAATAACTGGACCACTTAAGCCTCAGTTTCTCTTCTATGAAATGATGATAACAGAATCTCCCTTACTGAGTTGTAATGAGAAGTTAAAGAGATAATGGTTGTCAAGGGCCGGACACAGAGGAGGCACTCCACAAACCTCAGATTATCACCTCCTCCTGCCTCCTTTCCAGGTAGCTCACACACCGTCATGTAGCCTGAGCTTCATCTTGGTCTGTCTCCTGTCAGATATTTCTTCATGTTCTGTGTGCCTTTTTTTTTTTTTTTTATCATTATCCCAGGACTGGTTGTAAAATGTTCCATTTAACATTGTCAGTTGACTCAGCTCTTAGGTACTATAACTTTATTTTAGTAGCTTATAAACTTTTATTGTCGTAATTCACATTTGTGCCATTTTTCATCTGACATTTCCAGTAGCTGATTGAAATCAGGAGCATCCTTGCAAAGGAGACATAGTGAAGACTTGAGGTCTAGAATGAGACTAACTAAACTTCTCCAGATCACAGGATAGCTGAACAGGAGCATGAGAAACAGTGTGCCACATAGAGTCTGATGAGTCATTCACTCACTGCCATTCGTAATGCCCACAGTGCACCCTAGTTACTACTTTCATAATATAACCAGCTAGTTAGTAATAGTGTTCAACTGCTGAAATAGTAAAGGACTCAAAATATTTAGCATTGTTCAGAATTTCCCCAAATATCTCTTACTTAGCTACATGTATTTGTTCATTTGAAAGTCATTTTTTAGAATTTTTTTGTGTACCAGGAAATGTGCATTCCATGTTGCTTAAGAAAAGGGATTCATAAATTAGTAGGGTAATTATCCTGGAGCATTAGGCCTTGTAGACAGTAAGTAAAGTGTTTATATTTATCTGAAATTATCACAGTCATTTTAGAGACAAAGAATTGTAGAATCGTCTAGACTCGTTCTTTATTTTATATATTAAGGAGTGAAGGAACAGAGAGGTCAAGTGAAACATCACTCAGCAGAACCCTCATCTTCCTGCTGTTACATGAAATGTACGGCTGTAGTCCACCTCTTGGTGTTTAATGCAACTACCACTTTTATGCCTTTCTTTAACATCTTCTCAACAGTTTTAAAATGTCTGGATTTCAGTCTTTGAAATCACTTACCCCAAATTCTTTCTAAAATACCTAACGACATTTCTACTCCGGTCTTGAGACTGGCATTCAACCTACTGTGAGATTCTTAGAGCAATTTACACTACATTTAAAGCTTTTGAAAGTGGATTGAAAAACATATATGGTGATGCACACATGCTATAACACTATAAACTACACAAATTTGCTAATATGAAAAAGAAATACAGTTTATTTCTCTTCTCCTTAATGCCGTACATTGTAAGGCTCAAAATTTCATTTGCTGTCTTGATGCCTTTGAGCCTCACAGGCCCCAAAGGTCTAACCACGTGTTTCCCTGTTTTCATTGGATAGGCTCCTCACCCAGCTGGAAGAGCTCCCCACCTGGCTAGTTCCCCTATTAGTCAGACCAGCTGCACTCCACCCAGCCCTCAACCTGAGAGGTTTCACTTCCCTGCTAGCGCTCAACATTATTCAAACCAACCAATCACATCCAGCCTACAGGAACCAGACAATCACATCCAGCCTACAGGAACCTGCCTGTCACCACAACCCTTTGTTATTACAAAGCCTGCGCCCGCACAGACCCTGCTTGTTCACTGTATGCCTGAGTGCAGCCCCAGGTGACCCTACACATATCCGGGTATTTTCCTTTCCCAGATTGTGAGTGTACGTGACTAATAAACTACTGTCAGTCTCATGTGTAGACTCTGTCTCAAAAAAAAAGGATGCGTGTTTTCCATGATCTCATACTATCTAGAGTAAGAGGCACCCCTAGGTCACCAATGTGGTGAATAGGAGATGATCAGAACATGCCCTCACCACAGAAATCAAGGTCAGTTCTAGAGAAAATAGTAATAGCTTTTGCTTTAATGCATAATTACTGTTTATTTTTCTTTTGGAAGGTGAAGAAAAGAGAAAGGAACCCTCCCATTCATCCTTCCGTACCACTACTCAGAACCAAGTACCTCTGCTTCTAAACTACATCAGGGAGTGCAACTCCCATAGAATCACAGGACAAGAAGTAAAGGGAACAGATATTTAAGGTAAAAGATATCCAAATTACCTTGATTTGACTATATCAGTTTATCAAATGATCACATGTATGCTGAAAACAAGTACACCTAATATGTATCAATAAAAAAATTTAAAAAATAATAATCAAATAAAAGAAGTAATGGGAACAAGACGCAGTCAAGTTGCACTGCATCCAAGAAGTATTGGCCTGACCAAAAATAAAACATTATAGGTGAGTATGAGTTCTGGGGAGTGCCGGATAGCCATGTATGCTTGACAATGCAGTCTGTAATCACTCCAGCTAGTCAGAGTGTTAGAAAACCTAAAAATGGTGTAAAGTTCTCACTGTAGCCTAGCAGTCTTGGGTTTAGTGGGGCACTTTAAATGCAGACTTTAGCAAAAATATTCACATATACTCTGAGTTAGTAAACCCTACCTCTCAGCAAATCTGTTCTTTTGAGGATGAGTAAACATAAAAAGAGCCAATATGGGTAAGGAAAAGTGACTACTATACATATTTGTTGCTTACAGGAAACACCCTGAACACAGAATGACAAAGCTAATAATAATAATAATAATAATAATAATATAATGAACGAGAAACTCGTAAGACAAAGACAGAAAATACTGTAAAATACTAATCTCCGCAAAGTTGAATTCAAAGGAAAACCATTTTAAAGGGACATTGAGAATTTTTTTATATTGATAAAAAACACAATTCAAATTGAAGATATGCCAGTGGATTTCCCTTAAGTAATGAAATCATAACAAAATCTGTTGTCTTTTGGAAATAACGATATATAAGTAATTCTTATCAATGACTATAACACGTTCTTGTCAGTTTTTGATCAAATTGGCAAAGAAGGGATGTAAAGAATTAACGTGATTGACAAGTGTTTAATAAAGATCACAACATTGTTTAGTATGAAAAAGAATATTTCACCCTCTTATAGAAGTTTCAATAACATTAGTAACAAACCAGACCTCCAAGAAATTGAAGATATGCCTCTTGAATAACTAACTGGTCAACAAAGAAATGAAAACCACAATATCAAGGTATTTAGAAAATGAAGAGAATAAGGAAGTTGCATTTACACATTTAAGAGATACAGATATAAACTCTACCCAGAGGCACATTTAAAGGCACATAGGCTTTCATTTTTAAAGTCAGAATTAAAATAAATGAAATAAACATTCAAGACAAAGAAGTTAGGAAATGCATAAAACAAATCTAAGGAAAGTAGGAGTAAGGAAATAGAGATGAGAACAGGAAATCAATATATTAAACTTTTTTAGATCTAATAGTTCTAAGAGATGATTCATTGGAGAAAATATAACAAAATAAATAAAACTGACAAATCCAATCAGAATATGTCACAACAGATACAGAGGAGATAACAATGTTTAGTTATGAGTATGCTACTTTAGAGTAAAAACTGTTATGGAAATGAGGTATTTAGATAAACATTAATTACCAAAGTTGAATCAAGAAGAAATGGAAATCTATTAAAGACCAATAATAGTAGGAAAAAGTTACAAAGAATAATTTTTTTAAAAAAGAGACATTAAGATCCCTACCAAAATTCCAATGACACTTTTCACAGAAATAGAAAAAACAATCCTAAAATTTATATGGAACCACAAAACACCACAAATAGACAAAGTAATTGTGAGCAAAAAACAAAGATGGAGGCATCACACTACCTGACTTCAAAATATACTACAAAGCTATAGGATCAAAACAGCATGGCATAAAAAGAGACACATAGACCAATGGACCAGAATAGAGTCCAGAAATAAATCTGTGCATTTACAGACAACTGATTTTGGACAAAGGTGTCAAGAACAAACTGATATGATTAGGCTTTGTGTCCCCACCCAAATCTCATCTTGAATTGTAATCCCCATAATCCCCATGTGTCAAGGGAGAGAGCAGGTGGAGGTAATTGAATCATGGGGGTGGTTTCCCCCATGCTGTTCTCATGAGAGTGAGTGAATTCTCAGGAGATTTGATGGTTTTATAAGGGGCTCTTCCCCCTTCACTCAGTATTCTCTTTCCTACCGCCTTTGAAGAAGGTGCTTTGCTTCCCCTTCACCTTCCACCATGATTGTAAGCTTTCTGAGGCCTCCCCAGCCATGCTGAACTGTAAGTCAATTAAACCTCTTTCCTTTATAAATTACCCAGTCTTGGGCAGCTGTTTATAGCAGTATGAAAACAGACTAATACCCAAACAAAGGAGAAAGTACAGTCTCTTCAATAAGTGGTGCTGGGAAAACTGTATATCTACATGCAGAAGAATGAAATTGGACACTTATAGCAGATATGAAAAATAAACTCAAAATAGATTAAGGGCCTCAGTGTAAGACATGAAACTGTAAAACTACTAGAACAGGGGAAAAGCTTCATGACATTGGTCTAGGTAATGATTTCTTGAATTCGACAACAGAAGCATCGACAATAAAAGGAAAAATAGACAAATGAGAATGTGTCAGACTAAAATGTTTCTGCACAGCAAAGGAAATAACAGAGTGAAAGAGATAACCCATAAATTGGGAAAAATATTTGCAAATTATATATCAGGTAAGGGCCTAATATCCAAAACATGTAAAGAATTCAAGCTACTCAATAAGAAAAAAGCCCAAATAGCTAATTGAAAATGGGCAAATGACCTGAATAGACATTTCTTAGAAGAAGACATACAAATGGCCAACAGGTATATAAAAAACTGTTCAATATCACTGATCATCAGGGAAATGCAAATTAAAACCACCATGAGATATCACCTCACACCAGTTAGAATTTTATAAAAAGGATGAAGATGAAAGATAAGTGTTGATGAGGATGTGGAGAAAACGAAACTTCAGTACACTATTGGTGAGCATGCAAATTAGTACAGCTATTATGGAAAGCAGTATGGTGGAATCCTGATAAACTAAAAATAGCATTACCACATGATCCAGCAGTGCTACTACTGGATATATATCCAAAGGAGTTGAAGTCAGTATATCGAAGAAATGTTTGTACTCAGTTTGTTACAGTACTGTTCACAATGGCTAAGATATGAACACAACTGAAGTGCCTATCAATGGATTAATACATTTTAAAAAGTGGTATATATACACAATGGAATATTCAGCCTTAAAAAAGAACAAATTCTGTCATTTGTGACAATATGGATGAATCTACAGTACAATATGCTAAGTGAAATAAGCAAGACACAGAAAGACAAATACCATATCATCTCACTTATATGTGGAATGTAGGAAAGTCAAACTCACAGAAGCAGAGAGTAGAATGGTGGTTACCAAAGGCTGAGGTGGGGAAGGGAAGTGGATGGGGGAAGGGGAAATGTTGACCAACAGGTGCAAAGTTTGAGTTAGACAGGAGGAATTAGTTCTGGTGATCTATTATACAGCATGGTGACTATAGTCAATAATAATGTATTGTATATATCAAAATTGCTAAAAGAGTGGATTTTAAATGTTCTCACCACTAAGAAATGGTAATTATTTGAGGTGATGGATATGTTAATTAGACTGATTTGAGCATTCCACAATGTATGCAGGTATTGAAACATTACATTGTACCCATAGATACATACAATTACTATTTGTCAATTAAACATAACATGCAATTTAAGAACAAAAGAGAGATACTAGGCATTTTTTAATTTTCACAGAAAAAATAGATCTTTTCTCTGGATCTTTCCAGAACATAGTGAAAGAATCATAATTGCCAACAAGTATTGTTTATTGCACATATATAAAGATGATTTAATATTGAAAAATTTATTAATTAAATGCACCCTAATGATAGGTCCAGTTTCTTATGATTAAGAAATATCATAAGGTGATCTTAATAGTTGCTTAAACATTCGATAAAATTTAAACTGATTTGTTTACCTCTTAGAAAACAAGAATAAAGTTTTTATATAATAAGGAATATTCTTTAAGGAATATCCTTTTTAATCCTGCAAATATACTTAATAAAATAAAAGATGTCCTCATTAAGATCATGAGCAAGATATAATGTGACTGTCTTCTGGTATTACCATTGCCCTGTAAGTTCTGGGTCCTGAGAAAGATGCAAAGCATAGGAGTAAATATTGGAAATAAGGATAAAAATTATATGTATTTGAAGATTAATTTTGCTGAAAAAGTAAAAGGATCAACTGAAATACTCTTATAAATTTACTAAGTTTATGAAATTGGATGCAGATGAAGACATATACATTAATAAACAGTAATAATCTCCCTGTATAACAGTGATCACCTCAGTGAATTGTAATGAGGGAAAATGATTCAGTTCAAATAGCAAAAAGGAAAAATGTATAAAATGTCTATGATAATTTCAACAAGAAATGATCAGGATATATATGAAGAAAAAAACTTCCTGAACTCAACTTTGAAATATTAAATTTAAAAAGTATGTTATATACTTGGATGGACCACTACCTATTGCAAAAACTTTAGTTTTTCTAAAATTAACTTACAAGTTTTACTCATTTTATTAAAATAAAAATAGGACTGGGGGGCCGGGTGCAGTGGCTCAAACCTGTAATCCCGGCACTTTGGGAAGCCGAAGTGGGCCGATCCTTTGAGGTCAGGAGTTTGAGACTAGCCTGGCTGGCATGGTGAAACCCCGTCTGTATTAAAAAAATACAAAAATTAGCCTGGCATGGTGGCAGATGCCTGTAATCCCAGCTAGTTAGGAGGCTGAGGCACAAGAATTGCTTGAACCCAGGAGGCAGAGGTTGCAGCACTCCAACCTAGGCAACAGAGCGAGACACTGTCTCAAAAAAAAATGGAGAAAAAAATAATAAAAATGTGAAATTCATCTAGAAGTATAAGCCATGGAGAATATGGTTTTCATAAATAAAAAATAACCAAAAAGATAAGTATGAGTAATAACTGATATAAACTATATATCATAAAATTATTATACTAATTAAAAGGAGAGTGATACTAAGCTAAAATAAAGAGGCAGCTGAAGGGAACAGGCCAGAAAGCCCTGAAACAGTCCCAAGATCACCTAAAAATATGTTAAAATATGTAAAACTGATTAGTTTCATTTCACTTACTGTATCGTTGGGAAATATTTAAAGTTTAACCAACTTTTCACAACTTATATTAAATACTGTTGTGAATGTTGGTTATTTGAAGCAAATAAGTATTTTCTTTAATGAAACCTAAATGAAATCCACATGAATAATAAAATTAATCCAAAATGTGAAACCATTAAAATTCTACAACCATAAATGCAATGAAATTAATCATAATGAAAAAGGTAGACAGATTTGATTACATATAGCAGCAAAACTTGTATAAAATAAATTTATGAAATAAAATGTTGAGTTAAAACTGGGAAAATACTAGCAATAAATATGACATAAATCACAATATTCTTAAAGTATAATGAGCATATGTAAACAGACAAAAAAAAGACCCAAAGAAAAATAGGCCAAGACTAAGCATATCATAAAAAAGATAAAAATGTTCTATAAACATTAAATATTTCAATTTTACACTCTAAAAAATACAAATTAAAGTATTTAAAGTGGAATATAACTTTTTCCAATCAAATAGACAAGGATCAAAATATTATGCTAAGGACTGAAATTCATATCTTGAGGCAAGTATTATCATTTCACAATGGCACATAATTGCAGTCTTTTAGAAGTCAGTTTTGCTTTAATTCTCAATAGTCTTTAAAATATTTAAAATATTTATCCTCATTGAAGGAATAATCCCATTTCCAGGATTCTAGTCTAAGGAGGGAATAAGTTATGTACTTAATGATTATAGAAAAGGATGCTTACCTTAGTAATATTTATAGCATGAAAAATTAGAAATAACCTAAATATACCATAAGAAAGGAAGGGTGCATATATATACACACACACATATATATGTGCATAAATATGTATATATGTATACATATATAAACACCTTTCCTCACTTCAGCAATATGTCAGTCCATCTCCCACCAAAATCAGAGCTTTACTGGATACTTCAAGTATATGTGGCATTAAGTGCTATAGCATATTGCTTTGGATTCAAGGCAGATTTCTGTTATCTCTCTTTGGAGAAAGATGCAATATTTCCCCTCTTGACAAACTACTGTTTTATTTTGAATGTAATGGAACTATGAAAATCTTAAAATGTGCCTTTTGGAATCTCTTCAAAAGATAGTTAGAGACAGTGAGCAATTATTTCCCTCAGACTTCATTAGATTTTTTAAAGTTATTTTGTAGTGCTGGTGTTCTAGCAAAAGTCCAAAATTGTGGAGACAAAACTGAAATGGATTTTATATTCTGCTTTATTTGAGGCACGCCTTCTACTTCACTATGTGCTTTTTGCTTGGGAGTGAAAAAGGGTGCAATTAAAAAGATGTTGCAGTCTGTCTCCAGGGTAGATGTGCCTCTGTACCACAGGAAATAAAACTAGTGTAGTAAAAAGAGCTTTGGAATCAGGAATCCACCATTACTATGTGATTTGGACAACTTATGCAACTTTCTGGGCTCACTTTCCTCTTATATATGATGGGGCTACAAATATCTACCTCCAAAGAAATGTTGTGAAGATTTAATGAAATAATATCTTCATGAAATGCATATAGCAAGGTCTGCATGTAACTGACACTTAATAAATGTTAATTTCTTTCCTTCCTCCTTTCAGTAACCTGATTTAAATGCTTCATTTGAGATTCATAGCTCTCCTACCTGAGTTAATTTTTAAAACACATTAATTTTCATGATACCTGAAGGAAATAATACCTAACCACTGTATTCTAACTTTGACTTTTCTACCAGTTTTTCATATTTATCTAATAAGGACTCAAATTTTTATTACCCTCAATTTATAAACAAGGAAACAAAGGCAGAGCAGCTGAACCGTTTGCCTAAAGTCATGGAAAGGGGACAGAATAAATATTTGTTGAGTGACTGGATGAACTGAGATTGGGCCTCAGATCTGAACATGCTCAATACTTTAATCTAGATAATAATGCCTGCATCATGACTTTAATTGGCATTTCCAGATCTTGGGAATTGTGGATAAAAATTAAGTCAGGCTGCTGTTTCCAGGAAGGAACACTGTGTCTTTCAAAATTGTAGGGAAATTGCTAGGCATTGTTCACCTGAACTGCAGAGAGAACAGGCATGGGTGATATTTGGCATAACCAGCTTTCTTATAAGGGTGAGTTCATTCTCTTGAAGAGCATTGGGAGGTAAAAACCCATCAAGATAGTGTGTTCTCATGATGATTTCAATGAATTATCATGGAAATGAGTTTTAGAAGAGAGGTAATGCTTTGTGATAATAGCCCGATAATGCCATTAGCTATGAACTGTAATTGTAATAGCATTAGTCAAATGAATATATCTGATATTAATTTGAGTGTCAAATATTTCTATAAGGTTCTTCTTATTAATTAAACATCAGACTTGGTATTATTAATTCAGCATCTAGCAGTGCTTGCACATAGTAGGAACCCAATATGTATTTGTGACTGAATTAATAAATCAGTCTATAAGTGGGGTTATTTAAAATAGTAAAATATTGAATTTAAATAATTTCATGGATATGACAACACTGATTTTTGCCCAGAACCTGCTTATTTGTACAGTCGGTTCTTCATTTGCAACTCTACTAATAGTGTAGATATATTAATTTCATAATTTTAGAAGAAAGCCTTTCTTATCTTTTGCATATTTGGAGGAAAATAAACCTTTACCCCAAATTACTTTAAGAGTAGAGTTTGTGCCTTTCATCCTGTGTCTTGTGCTCTTTAGGCTATTTAAAAATTTATGAGACATCTTTATTGAGCTTCTGAATATCACTGGGCAAATTCATGCTTTAGGTAGTTTGGGATCACTCTTCATGATCACCAACACAATTGGGGCCTTCAACACCACCAGCGATTTTTTTTTTTTTTTTAAGATGGAGTTTTGCTCTGATTGCCTGGTCTCCAGGCTGGAGTGCAGTGGTGCAATCTTGGCTCACTGCAACTTCTGCCTCCAGGGTTCAAGTGATTCTTCTCTCTCATCCTCCCGAGTAGCAGGGATTACAGGTGCACACCACCACTCCCCGCTAATCTTTGTATTTTTAGTTTAGACAGGTTTCACCATGTTGCCCAGGCTGGTCTCGAACTCTCGACCTCAGGTGATCTGCCCACCTTGGCCTCCCAAACTGCTGGGATTACAGGCGTGAGCCACTGTGCCCGGCCACCACCAGCGATCTTAACATTTGTCTTCTAAATCATCTTTTCATACCTTCATAATAAGTTTGTAATCCTTGCTCTTCCAACTCCCCATTCTCATCCTATTCCCTTTGCTCTCACAGTTGGCTCACTGCATACCTCATAAAAAAATGGAGAGTTCCAAAGGAAGGCTCCAGGATCTTCCCAATATCAGAACTATGCATCTGTGTGCACCTGTGCCTATCTTCTCCTTTCTCTCTTCTGTTTCAGTGCAGGAAAGAAGTATCCACCTTCCAATAAGAAGTCACCCTCTCTGGGTTGTCACTGACCGAGTCCTCCATTCCTTTCCTTAAGTCTTTAGCTCCATCAATTCTCTCTTCTTTCTCTTGCATTATTATTATTATTATTATTATTATTATTTTTTTTTTTTTTTTTTTGAGACGGAGTCTCACTCTGTCGCCCAGGCTGGAGTGCAGTGGCGCGATCTCGGCTCACTGCAAGCTCTACCTCCCGGGTTCACGCCATTCTCCCGCCTCAGCCTCCGAGTAGCTGGGACTACAGGCGCCCGCCACCACGCCCGGCTAGTTTTTTTTGTATTTTTAGTAGAGACGGGGTTTCACCATGTTAGCCAGGATGGTCTCGATCTCCTGACCTCGTGATCCACCCGCCTCGGCCTCCCAAAGTGCTGGGATTACAGCCTTGAGCCACCGCGCCCGGCCTCTCTTGCATTTTTAACTTCTCCATTTACACCAGGTATTCTTATCAGAAAAATACACTCAAATGTCTCTCAGAAATAAAGTATTAGGTGTGGTGGCTTTTGCTATATTCCCATCTACTGGAGAGACTGAGGTGGGAGGATCATTTGAGGCAAGGAGTTCAAGACCAGCTTGGGCAACCTAGTGAGACCCACATCTCTAAAACAATGAAAACAAATATTAGCTACGCTGTGGTATGTGCCTATGGTCCTACTCTGGAGACTGAGGCAGGAGATCCTTTGAGCCCAGGAATTTAAGGCTGCAGTGGCTATGATCTCGCTACTGCACTCCAGCCTGGATGACAGGGCAAGATCCCATCTCTAAACACCCCCCCAAAAATAAATAAAATAATAAAAAAAAGTATCTTGAACCCACACCTAAGGTTTTAAATACAGGGTTCCCACTTAAATTTGCATTTCAGAATGAGGAATTATTTTTTAGTATAAGAAGGTGTATGTATTTTTTAGTATAAGGAGGTATGTCCTCAATATTGCATAGGACATTCTTAAAGACCAAAAAGTTATTTGTTAACCTGAAATTCAAATTTAACTATGTATCTTGTATTTTTATTCACTAAATCTGGCAACTCCACCCACATCCCCTTCTAGCCATCACTCTCTCTCTTAAATCTTTTTCAGTTTCATGTTCTTCAAAAGAGTTCTTTAAACATGAGGCTTTTTTTTTCATTTACTGGATATTCATCACTCTAATTCAATCTAGTTTTCATTTCACCACTGAAATGGCTCTTATTAAAGGTATCATAGTGTTGCTAAATTTTACGAATACCTTCCATTCTTCGTCGTACTTGATTTTACAGTAGCATTTGACACAATTTACCATTCTCTGCTTGAAATCATCTTCTTTCTTATCTTCAGTGAATATACATATACGCATATACATATATACATACATATACACACATATATGTGTGTATATATACATATATAATTCCCTCCTCCCAGCTTTCTGACTGCTATATATTTTCTGTGGCAAACTAGTTCCTTTCCACTCAACCTCTAATGTTGGGGCTTCTTTTTCTCCTCATTCTTAATACTCACGCTAGGTAATTTCATTCACTACCATGGTTTCAAACGTTATTTTTGTGCCATAGAGTTTCATACTTATATATCTAACAAAGACCTTTTTTTCTGGCCTCCAGATATTTCTATTTGGATGTCTCACAGGTGTGTCAAACAATGTGTTAAAAAGCAAATGGATGGCAACTTTTAAAGTCTGTTCTTCTTCCAGTTTTTTCCATTTAGTAAGTGGAATCTTTGCCCACCCAGTAGCTCATGGGCAGAACCTGGGATGCTTTCCTGATACTACCTCCTCCCTCTTGCATCCTACTGTCTCCTGACTTTCTCAAAGCCATTGCTAAGACTCTGATTCTACGTCTAAAATATGCTTATATCCATTCACTTCGCTCCATCTGCCTACTTCCTCTCTAGTTCATTACTATTTCAGACTTATCTGGATTACTTCAATTGTACTTCCTTGTTTTTCCCAAATTATTCTTTCTTTCCTCAAAATCATACTGCATCCATAATGATCTTCCCAAAACACCAGGAGGTCATTGGTGTTTTGAATGTTATCGTTCTTATAACATTCAAGTAAACATAAAATCCCTGTATTAAAAGGTCCCACGTGGTTTTGCCCCTACCTAACTCTCCAATGTGACTTCAGGCCATTTCCTCCTTTTTTGAATATTTTCAGCTTACTGGCCTTCTCTGGGTTCCTCTTATGCACCTATCATTTATTTATTTATGGGCCTTGATATATGTGCTCTGTACCAGAAATCCTTCATTCCTGTGCTTACCAAGCTAAATTGCACTCATCTTTCTAGTTTCAGCTTCAATACCATTTCCAGGTACTCCTAATGTGCATGTTCATGTGTCTGTAACTCCACCTAGACTTACAAATTTGCCATGCGTAGGAGGGTCCATTAATTACATGGGTACATGAGGCCAAGAAGAATCTCAGAGCACTTTCTAATTTCATCGCCTCCCAGTCTCCACCTGGAACTGAAGTTGAACAGGACAACTGAACTCTGCAAATATGGAATCTATTCTTTTCTGGAGAATTAAGTGCCATACCAAAACATCATATCTATAATACATCTAGCCCACTTGGAAGATGTTGAGGTCCCACTCAAATTAAGATAACAACAAAATCATTCTTTTTTGTGCATCTGCATTTAGCTGGTGATTTTTATCTATTTCTTCTGGTCCTCATAAAAAGCTTGAAAGGTAAGTTACTAGTGAAGACTAGAAAGAGAAACAGACTCCATTCTAGAGAAGGTGAAACTGAGACTCGGTATGGTTAAGTGATGAGCTCAAGATCTAGGAGCTCATTGAGAGCTGAGTTGCATTTGAATTCAGGTTCATCTGACTCAGATGTCTGCCTTTCTACCTCTCGTGAGCCAACAGCAATGACTGTTGCTTTCCACAGTCTAAAGCTGGCTCTTTCCTGATGCTGTTATAAACTCAAAGTCCTCTGTGCAGCATTGGGGGTTTCTGTGGAGTAAAAAGTTAAGGATATAGAATAAATTGTATCTGAAATACATAAAACCATTGTATGAGGGGGGCTTTGCTTCAAATTCTGACTGAGGACCAAGAGCAGGGTTTGCCTATGGGAGTTGTTGGGGCCCTGCTGACTTAGCTACAGGAACACTGGCACTAAACCAGTTGACAAGTAGAGTATGGGCCTGGCTAAGGGTGAATTATGGCAGTAGGCCACTTATTTTCCCCTCTGAATCTAAAAATCTATAAGCCCAAATCCCATATGAAGTTGGACCCGAGGCATAGATCTGAATTTGAAGAAGCGTATCTCTTAGATAATAGGCATGAGCCCATGAAATGGAATTGGAATACTTTTCCAGATGCGTATTTTCTTCTTTCAAGTTTGCTGCAACTGCAAATTCCTGTTTCAAGAGTGACTCAGTGATTCATGCTGACATAACTGCCAGTGGCCTCAATAATCATAGATATTTAAATGAGTCTTTCAGGTGATCTCATTTTTAATTTAAAATACTCTTGATGGAAATTAAACAGCTACATTATTTGCCCCTTTCCTGAATTTTGAGGAGAAAGAACTTGTAGGGACAAGAAGATATACCACTTGACCTCTTGATTCTGCCCAGTTATCCCTTTTTGTCTTAAATATTTTGCTTTGGATCTTTCAATCACCTGCATGTCCATAACTAAGATGTCATTTTTTACTGAATTCTGTTTTGTTTTTTTTAATGAAAAGGTAAGTTCAAATTCAGGAGTGTGAGGAAATTGATCTTGTTGCTAATGGGATAGAGTCGAAATAAGCAGTTTGACTGACTTCTTCATTCCCTTATATTAGCATTGCTACTTTTAGATAAACTATTCCTGAAATGATTAGTGTAGGAGGATGAGTTTAGTCTTGTATCTTCTCCTTTAAAGCACTCAGAGTTAGAGATCCCAGAAGGATCAGTTTTCTCACTTGTACTGAAAATGTCACTCTAACAGTTATCTGTCTGCACAGTCAAGTTTTGAGAAATCTTTTGAATTTACCGCATTCACACCATTCTCCATCATGGTGCTAAAAATGACTAATGCAGCTTGGAGACTGGAAGACTGTGATAGCTGATCTTCTTTTCCAATCGTATCCTAACACTCTCACACACTCACACGCACACATGCTCAGCTGACATGAATCCTTAAAGGTTGAAAATATCCTATATACTAAAAGAAATGCTGAAGGATATAGGGTGCCTAAATATATAATTATAGTGTTTGTTTCATTATGGTCACTTCTGTCAAAAAAATTGGTCTGTTTGTTTGAGTGGACTGATCTTGTTTTTGGCCAAATGAGCCATTATAATGTATGACAATTTTGTATTTAAAAATAATCTCTGGCAGAGAAAAGTTTCAAATATCTTATTTAATTTTATTCTCTCATCCTCTCTGAGAAAAGTGAAGTAAAATTTCCTTTTTTAATTAAGAAAACCCAGTTTTAGAGGGTATAATGCTGACCTACCCAAAGTCATGCTTATGGCCACTCTCTTTTAGGGCCTTTATTTGTTACACCAGTATAGGATTACTATAACCACATCATCTAAATGAACCTCATTTCTTTCATTGAGGAATACTATCCTGATGGCTAAAGGGATTGTCACAAAGAGACTTATCCTATTTCCAGAAAAACCTATGAAAAGTCTCCTGTGATGTCATTTAGTGAATGATGGAGAAGTATGTGGGCTGAATGATAGTAATTAGGTGAATTGGGAACTGATTATATCCAAAAGGAGAGGATTAATGGATTGTCATTAACTTGCAATGGGGTCTAGGAATTTTCTGTAAGACTCTTTTTTGGTCCTGTCCAATTCAAAAATTTTATCAATTACCTGGAAGAAGTCTAGGAACTTGCTTACCAAATTTGCAGATGACACAAAGCAAGTAAAGATTAGTAATTCCCTGGATGACACAGAATCAATTTTCAAAAATGTCTATTACTTAGGATGATGGGTTGACATTTATTAAAGATAAAAATAAAGTGCTGCATCTAATTAGAAAAAAGAACTGTGATGAGTAGAACTGAGCTGAAAGCAACTCCTGAAAATTAAAAAAAGTTTCAAGTTTTAATTGACCATAAGCAGGATGCAACTGTGAAAAAGTCAACAAAATCGCTGTTGACATTCAGAGAGAGAGAGAGAGTCCAGGTTGATAAAAGTAACATACTTATCTTGATTGTACCCATTTTGTACCCTGGTTGTACTCATATTATCTTCAGTTTTGGAAGCCATATTTTAAGAAAGATACTGATAAGCTGTTGTTTGTTTAATGGATGGAGGGGCCTTGATAGTGAAAAATCAAGGAATCATGCAATATGAAAAGACAGGGGTGGTTTGTCTATAAAATAGAAAGGGTCATGATTGCCATCTTTATTGAACACTATGCATATTAATTGCTTAATCTTCAGAACAACATAATGAATTATTTATTGTCATTACTGAAATAGAAACTGAGAACACATAGCTAGACTACCTGGATTCAAATTCAGGTGGTATGACTCCAGAACCTATTCTCTTAACCACTATATGATATTATTTCTCCAAGTATTTATCAAATGTTTGAAGAGCTGCTATGTGAATGGAGAATCGGACTTACTTTGTAGAACATAGTGATCACTAGATGGGCACACTCAGGTTATATCTCAAAGTAGAGAATTTTTCTCAGCACTAGATTATCCTACTACGTTTTCTGTGTTTGGTACAATGTTAGACTAGTTGAGATCTAAGGCACCATTCAACTCTATGATTGTAATTTATTGGGATTATAATTTGATATAACACACTATTATTATTAACTGGAAAGAATACACTTAAAAGAAGATGTAGCTTAAATTGATCAGTGGTAATTTAAATGGTGTTCTCTTGAGCACAGTTTAGAAAGTGCTCCACCCCACAACCCATCTTGCTAAGATGTCCTCACCATGTGTCCCTGATAAATTTCCTGTCATGGGCACCAAATTGTGCCAAAATTATATAAACTTTTGTTTCTGCACCTTTGTACTGTATCTAGAATATTATCAATATTATACAGACGTCCATCCACGGAGGTTATATTGCAAAAGTAACAAAAGTCTTTAAAAACCTTTACATCTGGGGATTCCTACAAGTTCCTTGGTGTATTGAAATCAATGTTGGAACTGGTTTCAGAATGCCAAGAGGATTAGATCTCTGTCAGCTACCGGTTGTGATGACTAGAGAACTTGACTTCATTTTTTTTCTGCCTGAATCATTACATTTAAAAAACGAGAAGAATAATATAAGGTTGTTGTAATAAATGCAATAATGCATGTAACAGCTCCTACTATACTATACAGATTGCCAGTAAAAATTTAGATTTTCAGTGAAATGCTTTTGTAAGAATAGTTGTGTGATTAAAACATTTGCCTGGATTGATTTCTGGGAGGTAATCTAAATCCTTTCAACTTCTTGAGTGGTTGGAATATCTGTTATTTATGGTGGGACCCTCAGCCCCACCTGATAGTTTATGCTAATGAGGCAACTCAGAATGGAGAGGGCCCATAGATAATTTATGCTAATCAGATGACCCGGAATGGAGAGTGGGCAGCCAGGAAGACCAACCACGTAATCAGACTTCGAGCTTTGAGCCACATATACCAGCCCAACTTCTGGGGAGCAGAAGGAAGATGGAGATTGAGCTCACAGTGATTCAATCAATTGTGCCTATGTGATAAAGTCTCAATAGAAACGCTGGGCACTGAAGCTCAGGTGAGCTCACCTAGTTGGCATTATTCTTATATTGATGCAGGTAGTGCATACCTGAGGATGAAGGAAGCTCCACTTTTGGAACCCTCCCAGACCTTGTTCCATGTGCCTCTCTCTTTAGCTCATTCTGATTCGTATTCTTTTGCCATAATAAACTGTAATTGTAAGTATTGTCCTTTTCTAACTTCTATGAATCATTCTAGCAAATTATCATACTGAGGGAGTCTGTGGGGATCCCCACATTTATAGACAGCTTGTCAGAGGTGATGACAGCCCTAGGAATCTCCAAACTTGTGGCTAGTATCTAAAGTGAGGGTAGTGGCCAAGGGTGGTGGCTCACACCTGTAATTCCAGCACTTTGGGAGGCCGAGGCGGGCAGATCACGAGGTCAAGAGATCGAGACCATCCTGGCCAATATGGTGAAACCCCATCTCTACTCTTAGCTGGGTGTGGTGGCGGGCGCCTGTAGTCCCAGCTACTCAGGAAGCTGAGGCAGAAGAATTGCTTGAACTTGGGAGGTGGAGGTTGCAGTGAGCCAAGATCGTGCCACTGCACTCCAGCCTCTGGAGTGAGACTCTTTATGTCAAAAAAAAAAAAAAAAAAAAAAAAAAAAGTGAAGGTAGCCTTGGAGAGAACTTAGCCAAGGATGTTTGGTCTAACTCTGGGTAAGTTGCTTAAGCATGCATATGAAACATTGAAATTTATATAAAAGATAAACTAGTAGTAATATTTGACTTTGCAGTTCTTCATGTATATGTCAAATGTGATTTGATTCTAGAAATTTTGTTTTAGCAAATTTTTGGAAATATCTTCACTGAGTAACGTAAAGAAAGGAAACACATTCAACACTGAAAATGTTTCAGGTGTGAATATATGTTAAGAGTTTGCAAGATTATCTTACAAAATCTTAATGTCAGTGCTTTGTCTCTAGCTTATGTACAAAGAATCTGAGTACTAGAAAAGTCAGCAACTTGCCGCCGTTCACACAGTTAGCTATCGCAGTTTGAATTTGAGTTCTTTGAGAACTGGACCATATCTCACACAATTCCATATAGCACACGACCTAGTACGTAGTAAATACTCAACACACAGTTCATCTTAATTTTCTCAGATAACTGAGGAAAGGGCAGAGTTTGACCTTGTCAGTCATCAATCAAGGATTAGTAGGTTTCTCCCCAAGAACTCTGCTATTATATCTATCATTGACTTTCTCACTTTTAATTTCATTCTTACTTGTACCCCTGGAAATTTCCTGAGGGCTTAGCAAGTGTTTATTTTGCTTGCCATGGTATCACCAGTGCCCAATATGGTGCCTGGAACAGAGCGGGTCCTTGATAAATATTTTTTGAATGGAGATTTAGTGTTAAAAGGAGTGTCTCATTCATAGAAGTTGATTTTTTCCATGGTTTGAAAGCAGGTAAATTAGATTTGTTTGTTATAAGAGAATAGAAACTAACACTTTCTTTACATCATTTTCAGTGCACAACTATAAGTATTTTTGAAAATAGAGAATACATTTGTGATCATTTCCACAAAATAAGCAAACATACATTAAAATTAAATTAAAGCTATATTAACATTTTAGAACAAAATTTCAAAAGTCCGGATTTAAAATACAGCCAAAGTCATTTCACTGTGATGGCTGATCATTATTGTCATCCTGTCTGGCTGTTATTTTTTCAACACATGCAACCAAAGAGTAGTTCTTTAAAATTTGCTTTAATCAAATATTTGCTTTAGTAGATACTTTAATGTTTCAAATAATGTTTGAATTTTTCAGATTAGTTGTTTCTCCTGACCAAAATCTCTACTGGGAAAATTTTAAAATATCATTTATTATTCAATTCACAATTTCTCTTTGATTGCATAGACAAGAATTGTGGCAAATCATGAGAAAAAAAAAAGATCATTCAGGTACCCTATCCCCTATATTTACACAGGTCTTACTTTTTCTGAAGACTGTCTATGCCAGCTGTGAGGTATTATTGCATATGGCCTCATTGAAAGATCTAATAAGAATATAATAACCAGTTTGTTTTAAAATACACTAAGGACAGCATGACATTCTGTAATTACCTCCTCCTATCAAAAGAAAAACAATTCCCAGAAATTAATGAATACAGCAAGAGTGTATTTCCTATCTTAATTCTATCTTAATTGCAAAAGTGGATCAATTAAAAAAAGACTGCACTGGCAAAGCCCCTCTCTTAAGGTTTGGTCTCCCCGTTCCCTAGTCATCAACTCAATGTATATAAGCATGCCACGAACCTATTTTTACCTTCTGAGATGAGATATACCAACTCCACCAGCAGTGCGCCTGTGAAACAGCCAAATCCATTGAACAGTGTCAGAAAATTCATGGAGGTTCCTCTGACGGTGCTTGGAACAAATCTGTATGATATTACAGAGACTGAGAGAAAAAGAGAGATCAGAATTTAGAACTTCCTCCTGAAAACTCTTTCATAGAGACTGTTCAAATTGATGTTGATCATATATCAAAGAAAATTTACTGATACAGTAAAAATTTGGGTTGGACTTTGTTAAGGTTATTATAGTAAGATATACTGTGATACAATTTACAGATGTCTTCAAGGAATAAAATATGACAAAATATACCTTGACCCAGCTACAAGGAGAATTTGATTACTTAGTAGTTGAGTGTCCTAATGTATTCCCCCTAATTTCACTCCAAATTGAATATTTCTGATAAATTTTGGATTGAGGTGTGGCCTCTGTTAGATAATATGACAATCTATCAATTCTGTGATTCTGTGTAATTCATTAGGTTCCTTATAGAAAACTTGTATAAAATTTGCTTCAAGGTTAAGAGCATGGGCTCTGGAGTTGGACAAGATAGTATTAAAATACCATGTCAGCCATCTACTATCTCTGTGATTTTAGGTAAGTGACTTAAACTTTCCAAGCCTCAATGTCCTCCTCTATGAAATGGGAATAATATCATTATTCACTTGCAGAGGTGCTGGGACACTGACCTGTAATACTACATGTAAAGTGCTTAGTCCAATGCTGACTTGTAGGTCCTGAATAAGGGTTAGGCATTTTTGACAGTATTAATCTTATCAAACTAAGTAGCTCCTACTCTACAAAGCCATTAATATGCATTATCTCACTTCAGGAGAGGTTCTCAGAGAGAGAGAGACAATAGCTTAAGCATTAGATCTCCAAAGTGGTTATCTTTCCTTCCCAAGTCATTTTTTTGGGTGCCAGTAATGATGGTAACAAGAGGTTAAAAAAACCACGAAAAAAATTTTTTTAATTTTCAATTGAAAAAATAGCTTTCTTTTGAAATCAAATAGATGAAAATAAGTATATGAGGTTTTGTACATGCCATATAAACATAATATATTAAAATGCATGACAATCTTAGGGATATGTCTTAAAATATTTGATGTTTATTATAATACGATATTTGGGATTCCTTCAAAATTATACAACAAGAAGGAAAAAAGATGTGAATGAGAGTAGAGATGAAACAAGTTTTGGCTATGAGTTGAAAATTATTGATTCTAGAAGATGGATATAGGAGAGTTTATTATACTAATCTCTAATATGATGTGTGCCAAAAAATTTGTAAGGAAATACACCAAATAATATTAACAGTCTTAGCTTTGAGTGGTTGAATTACTGGATTTCTAATATTCCTCTTACTCTTTTGTGCTTTGCAAATCTTTCCACAATGAAATCATAAATAAATATTACAGCTCATTTTAAAAAGAAAAGTGATGATAGAAAACAGATGTGCAGTCATGTGTGGCTTAATAATGGAGATATGTCCAGAGAAATGTGTCATTAGGTGATTTTGTTGTGCAAACATCGTCGAGTGTACTTACACAAACCTATGTGGTGTAGCCTACTACACACCTGTGCTATATGGGTAGCCTATCACTCCTAGGCAATGAATCTGTACAGCATGTGACTGTACTGAATACTGTTGGCAATTAGAGGACAATGGTAAGTATTTGTGAATCTTAACATATCTAAACACAGAAATAGTACAGTAAAATATGATATTATATCTTATGAAACCGCTGTCATACACCTGATCCATCATTGATCAAAATGTTGTTACATGTTGCATGACTGTACTGTAAACACTAAACCTTTAGTTTCCTTCTCTATGAGAAGTAAGAGATCTTATTATCTCCTCCCGCTCCTCTCTGGAATACTTACCCCTGTGTTTTTTGTTTTTAATACTTTGCCACAGCAAAACTCTGCATTTACCAGAACTTTTCCATGATCTTACTAACACATGATGTAAATGTATTAATGCTTCTTCCTTCATCAATGTAAAATTTCTGTTTTACTTTCCGTGTGTCCTCCCTATGTTTTGATTTATTTATCCCATCAACATTTAAAGGAGTCCCGCTTTGTGCTTCAGGAAACTGGTGAGTGCTGGAACTGATAGGTGGGAAAAGGCATCAGTTTAATCTTTCCTGGACTTTAAACTCTGCAGCAGAAACAGCACATGATTTACTACAAAGGGCAGTGCTAAATGTGCACTTTTCCCACAGATGCTGATTGGAGATGAAGATAATAATGGTGATAGGTAAAATACTGTGGAGAAGGGCTTCAAATATTGGTGGCAAGGTAACACAGCTCTTTGTGTAGTACCAATCACCAGCAGAAGCTTTGGAGTATTTTCAGAAAGGTCCAAATAGGAGTACAAGAGGAAGTCTGAATAGGCTTTGGGAATAAATGATTCACAGTTATAAAAAGGTTTTGGCTTGTAAACTTTCCTTTCCATAAGTACAAGGAGACAAGTAATGAGCAGAAAGAGTAAATAGGCCTATTTCTTTCACTAAGAAAAAGCAGAACATACAAGCCCGTTATTACCTTGCTAGTTAATTATTAATCCTATGCTTTTCTCTTGCTAGAACTTCTGGTATGGTATATAATTCATGAACACACTTTGCCAGCTCTCTGCCTGCTGGTTAATCTCTCTTTGGTGTCATTTTAGTTGTTTTTGAAAGCCTCCAGTTCCCTTTTATAGGACTTAGCTTTTCAAGTCCTCGAATCTTCATTTTTAGGCATCTACTTGCATGTTCTGATCTTTTGAAACTTTAGTGATCATCAATTTGATTTTTTTTTTTAGACTCCGAGATACTCCTTTTAGCCCATTACAATGTAGATAATATCAACAAGTCTGTCACTAAAGTTCTCATTTTACTATGAAAACACAATAAAAAAATTCAATGTGTATGTGAAAGCTGGTCTTCTTGCCAATGAGTGCTAAAAACGTGCCTCTAGGTAGTAGCCGGTTAGTGCTTGCAAAGATGCCACATCACAGCATATGCAGAATCTTCAAAATGTAGGGCCATAACCACTTTCCTAATGGCACCTGGTGCTGGGGACTTATTGCTGGAAATTTATTTTACTCTAGTTGTTCTTAAGCAGTTGAAACGTGTTTATTTTGTTTGGTGAAAAGTTATTTTGAACATGTGGAGAAGAAGTACCATAGTCCCAGAAAACGGAACTTTATCCTGTTGCCATTTTTAGACCGTTATATCTCCCTTAACTCTAAAAATACTTCAGCTTTGAACCTTATATTATCAGATTATATCATCTACTTTTCTTTCATGCTGTCATCTGCCAATCTATAGGATATTTTCCTCTTTTTCTCAAAGTTGTCAGTTCCTCTCTCATTGTCATACTCTCTGGTACTACTCCTGCCTTAATGCTTGGCAATTTTACTATACATATAGATCATCCTTCCCACCTTCCATCCTTTCAATCTTGGTTGTCCAGTTCCTTGACCTCCAATGTCCTTGATCTCCAATCTACCTTAACTTCCACTCCACTCATACCCAAGGTCATGACCTCAGCCAGTGGTTGGCCAACTATGGTCAGGTAATATTCAGCTTGTCACCTATTTTAATAAAGTTTTATTGGAACACAGCCACACTCATTTATTATATGTTGTCTATGGCTGCTTTTGTACCACAATGACACAGTTGAGTAACTGTAACAGAGACTGGCCTGCAAAGCCATGTCTTGGATCAATAACTGTACCTACTCCATAATCACAATTTTGTGCACTCTTCTCTGATTAGAGCCTTCTATTCTTCCCAACTTACTCTCTACTACTCGACCACAGAAATGCTGTAAGCTCTACAATGGCAGAAATTTTTGTCTTTTTTTTTTTTAACTGATGTGTCTAAAGCTTCGAGAGCAGTATTAGGCACATTGTAGACACCTACACGGTATTTTTTGAATAAACAAACACAGGGTATGAGACAGATGAGGTGTGCACTACTACAATTAAAACATAATTTGAAATGTTTTCTACTGCTTTTTTTTTTCTAGCTCATCTCCAATGTATAACATGTCTTAGTAGGGCAGACTATGTCTACTGTCATTTATGGAGTAATTCACTGTGTTTCCTTGCTCAATGCCATCAATGTAGGACATTGTCAAAATTTTGAATAATGTATTTTAATTGTACCATATAGAAATAGCCATAGACTTCATTGATTTGTTTCTTCAAACAAAATGTATTTATTGATCACCTATTTTGTATATGCACTTTTTCGGAAGGAGAAACATACATTGACATCAGGAGTGTATATTCTTACAGTGAGAGGCAGGCAATACAAATATAAATAAAGTAACTTCAGATTATGAAAAGAGCTATTTAAAAAAACCAGGGTAATTACATGGAAAGTGATGGAATGGTCAAAGAAGCCCCTCCAAAGAGATGACCTTTGAGAAAGCTCAATAATGAGAAGAAGCCAGTCATTCGAAAACAGAGGAAAGGGAATTGTCAATAAAGGAAAAAGAAAGTAGAAAGTCCTTGGGGTAGACAGAAATCTGGCAACTTAGAAACACACACATTTCTGGGATGTGGTCAAGGGACAGAATGTAACCATATGTAGATGGAACAACCCGCGGAGACCAAATAGTGTGGAACATTATTCACCATTGTGAATAATTTCTCTCTAAAACCCTACTGTGGAATTTCAAGCAGGGAAACAACAGAACCTATGTTTTAAGAACACCACAGCTGTTTTGAAGAGAATGGACTCACGGGGCAGGAGAGGAACAGGGAGAAAAGTTCAGAGGCTCTGGTCAAATTGGGGCTGGAGATGATGGTGTTGTAGGCCAGGAGGAGAACAAAGGGGATAGTGAGATGTGGCCAGATTTAAGTTCTATTTCAGAGTAAAAACGAGGACTTGCTATTGGATTGGAGAGGAGAGGTGAGAGGAAAGAGACGGATCTAGGATGACTCAAGTGAGAGACAGTTCTGCTTACGCTGCCAGGTAGTTTATGGCAGAAAGAGCTGGGAACAGGACACCTGTACTTCTGTTCTAAGTCTGACACTATTAATTCATGTGAAACATGATAATAATATTAGGTCCGTGAAAAAGTAATTGTGGTTTTTGCCATTACTTTTAGTAATGATAACAACACATTATAACTGCTAATTATTGAATGCTGTCTATACACAGGGCACTATGGTTTTTGCTTTACATAAAATCTTCCACTTAGTCCTTTGAACCACTCCCTGTTTTATAGATGATGAGAAAAGCCCAGAAATGAGGAATGATTTTCCCAAACAGAGTTAGTCAGTGACAGAACTGGGTTTGAATTCAGGTCTGTCTGACTTTAAGACCATAGCGCCTAACCTCTATGCTGTACTGTCTCCCAGAAGGGTAATACTTGATTTTATAGTTCGAAATACCCTTTCATATTTTACGTCATCTGATTTTCAAGGAGTAGTCTCTCATTCCCATTGATTCTTACCCTATCAATGCTGTGATATAAAGAAGAATAAAATTATTTCTATTTTGAATATCAGAAAAATGAGGATTGGAGGTTAAATGAGTTCCCAAGTTTATGTAGGCAGTAATGGAAAAGCTAGATAGCAGATCAGATTCTTTCAGTCCCTGGCCCATGACCCCAACAGCAGATGAGTCAAGTGACCTAGACTTCAGTTAGACCTGATTTCCTGCAGAGTAAATCAAGGAGTGGTGGAGTAAGTGATGTATAGTACATGATCTGCCTTTTTCACAGTCATTGGTTTTTCTGTACCTCTCTGGCTTCTGTAGGTTGGACCACTATTGCTAAGCTGGCTAACAATTTCCTCCACATAGTCACTAATTACCTTTACTCATTATTTACTCTAATCCAGCCCAGAAAATTGTGGCTGACTACTTCCAACACAATTTTGGGAATAACATCAGAGAACATCACAAATTTTTGTGTAGTAGCATTGCTTTACACTTCTTTTGTCTTCCTTGCAATGTTGAACAGTGAGGTCCCCAGTATAAAATCACATAAAGTAATTTATGTATGCAAAATATATGGAATGAAATGATATAAAATTATAAAAAGAAGTCTGAGACACACATATATATGAATATACTCCAACTTAATTTTATTTTCATTGTTTAATGAATTGCCTTGGTATCGTAAGTATGTATGTGTATAAATACATATTTATTAAATATTTATCTTTAAGGAGTTTGGAAACAACTTTGAAGATAGTAGAATCATTGAACATTGTAGACACAGATGGAATGGTTAGAAGTGTTATTTAGGATGATTACTCTAAAATCCATGTGCTGGTTGATAGAATGGGAGAGATATTGGAAGTCAGAAGATAGTTAGAAGTTATAAAAATATTATCCATAAAGGATAATGGGGGCTTGAGTTACCATCAGGACTCCTACTACATGAAAATTTAAGGAGGATAGAAACAGATGTAATCAATTACACTGATAAATATATGTACACACACATTACTGTATTGCAAGAAGTCACTGAAATACTGTGATAAATTGTAAAGTGGCTAGTTTAATTAATATAAGCAATCTAGATAATTCAGAAACCCTTGATATTTAATAAACTTATTTTGAACCTGTCTTATGAAACATTAGTGATCTCATTTAATCTAGTGTAATTTAATTCAAAGACATCAAGTTATCTGGAAAATTGGCTTAAATTTTCATTTCATTTGCATGTTTATATACTCTCAAAGAACATTAAGTGTCATTTTTGGAGGGGTATATATGTGAGTTGTTTTTTTTTTTTTGAGACGGAGTCTCACTCTGTCGCCAGGCTAGAGTGCAGTGGCGCAATCTCGGCTCATTGCAACCTCCGCCTCCCGGGTTCAAGTGATTCTCCTGCCTCAGCCTCCCGAGTAGCTGGGACTACAGGCGCCTGCCACCACGCCCGGCTAATTTTTTGTATTCTTTGTAGAGATGGGGTTTCACCATGTTGGCCAGGATGGTCTCAATCTCTTGACTTCGTGATCCACCCGCCTCGGCCTCCCAAAGTGCTGGGATTACAGGTATGAGCCACCGGGCCCGGCCTGTGAGTTTATCTATGAGTGAGAATGGGGGAGGTGAGAAGAGGGAAGGGAGAAGAGAAGAGAGTTTTCATCTTAGTGTTCTGGAGTTGTCTTCTGGCTTTTAGCAGAGGTTTTCCTCCTGTGGTGTGTCTGACAAAATGGTTATTGCCTTTAACCAGGTTAAAAATCTTTTGTTCCATCTGCATCCAGGCAGAATTGATAATTATTCTGTGCATGGTAGAGGAATGAGGAGAAATGAAATGTTTGTGAAAATGAAAGTAATAGATAAATTTGCTTGAAGTGTTGTGGGAACTCTCTAGGGGGTGAATAGATGATCTACCACTTTAATTGTTCTGGTTGAGGTGATGTGTTCTGTGTAAAGGTTCAGTGCATTCTAACAGTAGTTGAAAAAGTGTTTACTCACGAGCTGGGTTTACCAGTGTTTCCGCCACTCCAAGTAAAACATACTGAAGAATCAGGTAGAAACAGGGCATGGAGGAAACAGTGAGAACTTTTCCTGAAAGGGTCTGCTCCACTGGAGGGAAATGTTTTCTGTGCATTTCAAAGAAGCCAGCTATCATCACAGACAATGCAGCAAAAAGATTTCCAGCAACTGAAGGAAAAGAATGCAAAAGAAAAAAAAGTTAAAGGAAGAGCTAGAGATTCATGTAATAGGCCGTAACATTTCTTACCCATTGACATTAGATGTTTCTTCAACATTTGTTTGCCCTTGGGATATCCAGACTCCAGTGAACTGTGCTGTCCGGCCATCCAGTGCTTAGGCTCTGGCCTCAGAAAGGACTGAGTTGACTTCCTATTCCCTGACTTCCGGCTTATAGGACCTCAGGTCAGTAATGTAACCTCATTATCACTTTCTCAACTCTAAGGTGGGGTTAATGATGCTTACTTTGTAGGGTGCTTGTGACATTTAAGTAAGACAACTGATACCTGCTGGGGATTGGTTCCAAGACCCCAAAGACACCAAAATTCCTGCTGCTCAAGTCCATTATATAAAACAGCTTTGTATTTATTTGCACATAACCTATGCTCCTCTTCCCCTATTCTTTAAATCATTTCTAGGTTACTTATAATCCCTAATACAATGCAAATAGTATGTAAATAGTTGTTACACTATACTGTTTAGGGAATAATGACAAGAAAAAAAGTCCATACATGTTCAATACAGATGCAACCATCTATTTTTTATTCAAGGTTGGTTGAATCTGCAGATACAGATCCCTTGAATTAGTAGCAATTATTATTGAAGATAAAGCAATGTTTCAAAACCTTTATTCCCAGATAAGAGATATCATCCTAGATAACCTTCATAAAAAAGATATGAGTCAAAAATGATTTGGAGGAAGTTCAAATATAAAATTACCTTTATATATAGTTTTAATTATTATTTTAAACATGTTTTTGACATAAACTTAAGGTATTATTGATCCTCAGTTTTCTGTCATTTCTCTAATTTTCACAGAGAAGGTAAAACAGCTATTAGAGAATTATGGACTAGAAACTTTTGTTTAGAAAAAAATTCTTAAAGAGGTAAATTAGCTAAGTGAAGAGTGTAAATGCAAACAATTATAGTGGTCAAACTCTTCTCTTCCTTTTACTTTTAAGGAATTATCTAGAAGTTTTTTGTTGAAATTGAGTAGGGAATTTGTTACAGAGTCTATATCTACTCTAACCATTCCATTTCTCCATTTAGCATTCATATTACTGGACTTAGTCCTGTCGTTAGAGTGGAGGCAAACTTTAACTTGATGGAATTTATTTGAAATTTACAGATAGTCACATTTTGCTAACTTGCATAAAATTTTAGATAAGGCAAAGCTTTCAATTCAGAAAAATCAATCTAATGTTTAAATAGCTTAGTGTTTGTTTTGGTTGATAGAGAAACTGGTAGGTAATTTTTTTTATTATATCTCAGAATTTAAATATATTCATAAAGACTGTTCTTTCCAGGGTCCCTAAGAAATCAAAGGTGTAAAAAAGGAGGAAACCTCAATAAACTTCAGTTCAAAAATTTGAGGAATTTTTAACTTATTACTCTTTTAAATTAAGGCCTATAAAGGCTTATTCATTGTAGAGTAGAGATTTTGGTTCTGTAAACAGCTCACATAAAAAATATGCATTTCACATATTACCTGACGTTAAGGCCAAATTCATTATATAATCACATTTATCAAGATTATTGCACACATTACAAACTCATCAGAAAGCGTGCTAATATGTCAATTCAATTTAATATTTGCTCTGTTCCTGTGACATGCAAGATAGTATGCTCAGCACCGTGGGGGATAAAACATGAAAAAGGTCCCTTCCATTGCAGACTCATATGCTATTGGGGAGCATCAAGAGAAGAACTTATTGCTAGGTGGAGAAGTGAGAGACATCATTTTATGCTTTTAAGAAAGAAGGGTTTCAGCATGAAAAGGTGAAGGCAGTACACGTGGCATGAGCAAGGGGACAGTGTTGCGAGAGCATCAGACAGATTTTCAGGATGACGAGATGCTCAAGTTATTTGGGAATCAAGGTAGACAATAGATTGGGGTCAGATCATAAGAAGCATTTAATACACTTTTAAGAAATTTGAAAATTACTCTGAAGATAAGAGAATGAAGATAATAGAATCATTGAAGATTTTAGACACAAGTGAAATGATTACAATTGTTATTTAGGATGATTACTCTAAAGGTCATGTGCTGGTTCATAGAATAGGAAAGATATTGGAGGTAGGAAGATAGAAGTGATAAAAATAATCCGGTAAAGTATAATGGGGGCTTAAGTTACAATCAGGGCTTCCACTTCAGGAAAATATAAGGAAGGTAGAAACATAAAATGCAATAGAGTGCACTGATAAAACCATAGCAACTGAAGCAAAGAGCAAGGAGGAAGCAGAAGTTAGTGATGAATATGAATCCAGGTGACCGGAAAGATGGTAGTGGTAATATAAGCAAGAACCATAGTAGATATGGGAAAAACATGAATTTAATTTTGAATTGAGTTGGAGGTACAAAGGGGTCATCTAAAGAGAAACGATCAGAAAACAATTGAAAATGTGTCATAGCCCAGAAAATTGGGTGAATCAAGAGAGAAAAACTAATGAGTCATCGGATTAGAGTCGGAGTTTAGGACCAGGTGAAACTGAAAGAGGACTGGGGAGGGACAGTAGAGAATATCTAAGCAGTACCTTCAAACATGTTTGCATTTGGAGCAAGACAATGAAGTAAAACGGCTGAAAGCAAGGTCAGAAAGATAGGTCATGTGTAAGAAAAGGTTTCAAGGAGGAGGATATACAAAGTAGAACTTTCAATCTTTCTCTCTAATTCTTCTCCTTCACTCTTCTGATCTCTTTCTCATCTGTGGTCCCCTCTCTTCCCCCTACCTCCAAATACATCATTAAGTTTTGTAGATTTTGTTTCCAAAATACACTTGACCCTTGAACAACATGGGTTTGAACTGCTCAGGTACACTTATATGCAGGTTTTCTTCTACTTCTGCCACCTCTGAGACAGCAAGACCAACCTCTCCTGCTGCTCCTCCTCCTCAGCCTACTCAGTGTGAAGACAGTGAGGTTAAAGACCTCCGTGATGATCCACTTCCACTTAATACAGAGTAAATATATTTTCTCTTCTATATGATTTTCTTAATAACATTTTCTTCTCTGCAGCTGACTTTATTATAAAGAATACACTATGTAATACATATAACAAAAATATATATTGTTTAAGTTATTAATATGGCTTTCCATCAACAGTAGGATATTAGAGTTAAGTTCACCGGGGGTCAAAAGTTACACGTAATTTTTTTACTGTGTGGGGCTTGATGCTTCCAACCCCTGCGTTGTTCAAGGGTCAACTGTGTATTATAAATCAGTTTGCTTCTATCCATAGCCACTGCCATCATTCCAAACCAAGCCATTCTCATTTTTAACTCAGATGATGTGCAGTAGCATATTAGCTGGTCTTCCTGTTTCCACTCTTGTCTACCCCTAACCTATTAAGCACCCGGCAGCCAGGTTGAACTTATGTAAATGTAAATTGAATATTACTCTTCAGCTTAATTCCTTCTATGGGTATCCACACAGTTAAGAAGAAATCCATAATTTTTAACATGGCCCGTGTGATCTTGCCTGTGCTTGTTACTCCAGTCTAATTGCCTGCTGCTTTCTACTGTCTGACCAGGTTTCAGCCACAGTAATCTTTGTCTTTCTTGAATATCTTGAACTCTTTATTTTCTACCTTAGGGACTTTGATTTGCTCTTCACTCTGTCTGAAACTGTCCCCTGCTTTTTACCTGTCTAATGCCTCTTTGACTTTTAGATATATACTTTATAATCTAAATTAGATCCCGTAACATCCATTTTTTCACTATACTTACTACAATTTGAAATGAAATATTTTTAGAGTGTTCATTTGTACCATGTGTTTCAATTACTTAATTGGAAGATTCACAAGAATTGGATCTAAGTTTGTTTTGTTTATTAGTCTTTACTACCAAGAAAAGGGCCCCGGTTCACAGTAAGACACCCACCCACACACACACACACTTAAATAAATAAATGACCACATTTAATATTTTAAGAGATAGAAGATAATAAAACATGTGACAAGTCAACTCTATTGAAGAATGGATTATCAGTTACCTTTTTACACTCAACAGGACTCCCATGATGAAATCAGAAAGCAAGGGGTTGAACATGAGTGGGTGGTGAGTATGTGCAAGTCGTGTCATCTGATCTTCTGAGAAGTTTGGTGTGCAGAAAAGGAGAAAGCTACACAAATTGCTTAAGAAGTTAGCAGGATCACGGGAAGCTCTTTTATAAGATGTGAAAGGCTTAGTCATGTTTGTATAGATGGAAGAGGAGTCAATGGAGATGGGAAAAATTAAAGATATATGAGAAAAAAAAATAATATAGAAACATCCTGAAGTAGGTGACAGAGAGAAAAGGATTAGGGGCCCAAGTTTAATCCCAGCAAGGAAAGAATAAAGTTATTCTTTAAAGGAAAAGTAATGTATAGAATGATTAGAATGCAGAGAATATTGACAAATAGAAAAGTGAATTTGAGGACATATTTACCATATAATCTTATTCTTGCAATTTAGAGAGGCTAGTCACGTGGTGAGAGTGAGTAGATGGGAATGAAATTGAGAGGATAGAGGGGTAAGTTTCAACAACCACTGCTGAGGAGTTTAAACTAAAGATAGAGTCTACAATAGAGCTGGTTGCTGAGGTTTGCAGCTTATTTTACTGAGCTCTTTTTTTTTTTTTTTTGTCCTAATAGTGCAAGAGCTGAACTATCCCAGACAATAGAAGCACAATTTAATATTCGTCCCATAGGCTTTGCTTTTGACATTACAGTAAACAATTAGAATGATGTTAAATTATTCAATTCGTTTACAAAATTTAGATGAATTTTTAAATATTTACACCAAGAGAATAAGACACTTGAGTATTTTTTATTTTTTAATTCTTAAAAAAGACAAGGCTGGGTGCAGTGGCTCACACCTGTAATCCCAGCACTTTGGGAGGCTGAGGTGGGTGGATCACAAGGTCAGGAGATTGAGATCATCCTGTCTAACACGGTGAAACCCTGTCTCTACTAAAAGTACAAAAAAAAAAAATTAGCCTGACATGGTGGCGGGCACCTGTAGTCCCAGCTGCTTGGGAGGCTGAGGCAGGAGAATGGCCCAAACCCGGGAGATGGAGCTTGTAGCGAGCCGAGATCGTGCCACTGCACTCCAGCCTGGGCTACAGAGTGAGACTGTCTCAAAAAAAAAAAAAAAAAAAAAAAGACAAAAATCTTTACATAATTATGTTCTTCAAGGTTTAGGACCTAGATAATGGCCAAGTATTTTTCTAATTAAATAGTCTCCACCAGTGGGATGAATATGATTCTTATTAGTTATATAACTGTGGACCACTCACTTTACCTTAAAAATTCTCAAGTATCTTACAAAATTTGGTATTGGATAATGCATAATGGTGAAAATTCTTTGCAAGCTGGAAAAGAAAGTTAGAAAGAATTATGCAGATTTAGAATACTTTTAAGATCCCATTCTACAAAAAGATTTTTATCTACATTTCAATATCTAGAGCAGTTTAAGGACTTCCAGTTAAGATGGCTGATTGACCACACAATTTTATTTTTCTTTCTCATGATTCTAATTAAATGATGGCAAAGAAATTTGGAAAAGGTAAAAAGTCGGAGGAAGAGAAAACATTGGTGGACAAAAATTGAAAACACGGTAGAAATTGGAAAGAGAAGTGATAACTGATTTAGAAAAATAAATGAGGGAGCTACAATCTAAACTGACAGCTGAGTGAGAGACTGAAGAAGCATGACCCTAATCCCCCTAATCCCCTGAGGAATCATTTAGAAGCTCATGACTTGAAGGCACCAGGTATTTCAGAAGGTGGGGTAAGACTCAGAAGGAAAACTGCAAGGACTGGTTGAAAGTCTGCACACTGAACAGTGAAATTGTCAAGTCTCCATTTCTATCCCCATGAAACAAGGTAAGTACATGTTCCATCTCCTCCTCTGGTAAGAGACTGGAGATGACTTTGCAGAATTTAAATAGGTATGACTTTGGATTCAGAGAAGGCTGAGGCTGAAAATGGAAAATGAGTAAAAACTAGGATTTTGAATGATGAGACATCCTCCATTCGTATCTGCACACAGCCACACATTACTTTCAGCACTAGGAAGTATGCCTCAAAGTAGGAGGCTGAAGAAATCTTCTCTCAATAAGCTGAATAACTCCATTAAAAGATTGCTGCATATAATAGCTGGGGGGAGATCCTTATAATAATATGACTGGTTCCTTGCCAAATGATTCTACAGAGAAACCCCATAAGTCTCACTTATGTACAAAGTCATATCATCCTCAGTAATACTATTATTTTACAGTCTATGAGAATAGATATCCAAAGATCACCAGACATTTGAGAAAAGCTTCCCATGTGAAAAACAAGGAGACACGCAAACAGGAAGTGGGGGTAATCTGTAGTTAATGCAATCAATAATAAGTAGCTATGAAAAAAGAATAATAAGAAATCTTAGAAACCAAATATGACTGCTGAAATACAAAACTCACAGAAAATTTGCAGGATGAAGTCAAAGAAATTTCCAAAAAAAAAAAAAAAAAAAGAGAAACAACAAAGCAAAAAAGGCAATAACAATAAAAATCAACCAAACACATTTATAGACATTTGAAGAGAAAATATTGAGACTTATTGAGTTATTTTAGGAAGATCCAACATCTGATCAATAGGAGTTGAAAAGGAAATACAAAGAAAATGGAAGAGAAAGAAAACTTTTTTTTTTAAATAAAATTTTTCTAATTGAAAGAGCCCACTTGGGTCAAAAGTACAATGGTTGAAAAGGACCTTTACCAAGGTATAATAACATGAAATTTTAGAACAGCATGGAAAGAGAGATGAGCTTTCCATTTAGGAAAAGCGATTGTAACACAAGAATGAGCATCAGAAAAGCAATGGACTTCTGGCCAGGTGCAGCAATTTGTAGCTGTAATCCCAGCACTTTGGGAGGTCAAGGTGGGAGGATTATTTGAGGCCAGGAGTTCAAGACCAGCCTGGGCAACATGACAAAACCACATCTCTACTAAAAATACCAAAATTAGCTGGATGTGGTGGCACATAACTGTAATCCCAGCTACTCGGGAGGCTGAAGCACAAGAATTGCTTGAACCAAGGAGGTGGAGGTTGCAGTGAGCCAAGATCACGCTACTGCACTTTAGCCTGAGCTACAGAGCTAGACTCTGTCTAAAAAAGAAAAAAAGAAAGAAAGAGGAAGAAAGCTAGAAACAGAGAGAGAAAGAAAGAAAGAAAAAGAAAAAGAAAGAAAGAAAAAGAAAAGAAAGAAGGAAAGAAAGAAAGAGAAAGAAAGGAAGGAAGAAAAGCACTAGACTTCTCAACAGTAATTCAAGTTGCTTTCTTTGGTTTTCTTTTAGAATTTGAATTCCATGGGTATCTTTTAAGACACCCCTTATCCTAACTAATTTGAGGTAATTTAGATTTTAAAACTATCATGCACTTTTTTTTGATTGTTACTTGTGCTATGTAAAAATGCTTATATTTTATGAAGGAAAGTTTGTGGCATTGTCAGCAAAAGTGTAGACAAGGGTCACTATTTTTTTTCTCTGTAAAAGGCCAGTAATAAATAGTTCAGACTTTTGAGAAAAACAACAAAATTGAGGATAAGTAGGTACTTATGTAACGAGAGAAAACAAATTTCTACGATTTTTAAAATTGATAAAATTTAAAATTATTTCTTTTGGAAGGGTGATGCAATTTCACTTAACTGGGGTTCAAAGGTGTTTTCTATTATGAAATCAGTTGCAAATGTTCATCTGTGTAAACCATTCTTACCATGCACGTCATACAAAAACAGATGGTGGGCCAGATTTGGCCCATGAGCTGTAGTGATTGGCTAACCCCTGGTTTAGTCATCAGCTTTTATTGCCTGTTACCGAACTTTCATTCTGGCCTAGTGAGAAATTGTGGCATTTTATCTGGGCCACTGCTGCCTATACACATGTATGAAACTTGAGAGAGCAGTCTTTTGGCCACTTTCTTTGTCTTTGATACTGAAAGTGTCCTCCTTGACCAGTAGTGTAGGTATCACCTGGGAGCTTGTTAGACATGGAGAATCTCAGGCTCTCTCCAGAACCACTGACTCAGAATCTGCATTTTAAACTAGGTCGCTAGATGATTCTTACACAAATTAAACTACGAGAAGCACTGCTCAAGCATATAACACTATCGGGCCTGATCTAGCAAACTCCAATGAAAGACAGTTCTCCAGAAAATTTCAAGCAAAGCACACATATTGAGTTTATTGTCTTAGTTTGCTTGTGTTATTCAAAAAAAAGTCTGAGACTGAGTAATTTATAAAGAACAGAAATTTCTTTTCTCACAGTTCTAAAAGCTGGAAAATTCGACAAGGTGCTGGTAGGCTTGGCTGTCTGGGGGGTGCTGCTTTCTGCTTCCGAGATGGCACCTTCCCCATGGCATAAGGTAGAAGAGCAAATGGAATGAACTCTATCAAACCCTTTTATAAGAGCACCTAATCCCATTTATGAGAGTGGAGCACTGATGACTCACTCACCTCCCAAAACCAACACCTCCCAATACTGTTGTACTGGGGATAAATTTCAACATGAATTTTGGAGGGAACAAACACATTCAAACCGTAGCACTCAGTTACCTAGGTATTTTAGCGCAAAGCATATTTTAGGATATTTAAGGATCTATGTTTGCTTTTTATTTGCTACTGGACTCTGGGTGCCAATAAAAACTAACTTTCTTAAAATTTAAAGCAAAGTTTGATTCCAACCTAAATTTAATCCACTCCATTTTAAATTCATAACTCGTATGAGATAATAACACACCCAAAGCAGAGTGCAGTTTATCAGAATGCACACATTTTAAACCTCTAGCAGATCTGTACTTACAAGATAAAGCACAATGGTTGCATAGGAGATATTATATTCAGATATATAATGTGTGTTTCAATATTGCCTGTGTGGTTGCAGACAAGTCCACAAGAGTCTTGAAGCTCTTATAATTTATGCTACTATTGAACCATGTAATAATTTTCCAAATTAGTCTACAATGAAATAAAAGACATTCAGAATTTATTCAAACATTAGGGTTGCACTTGTGATTTCATAATGAAGCTGAACTTCATACTAAAAAAGTGGGCATATTAAGATTCTTTAGGTATTGGTATAAGATTCTTTAGGTATAAATTTATTCACTGGGAAAACTATGGGTTTCTATGGATAGTGTGATGTTTGAGGTTCTGATATGTAAGCTCACAACCTTAAGTATGAAATTCTATTGAGTCCTTGAGAAATTCCCCTTGGATCCATGATTTTGGCAAATTCCCAGAATGAGAAATTTGCTCAGTGTTAATATATCAATCAGTGTTCATGAACTACTCTCATAAAGTCAGCTATAATTTTATTGTCTTATGTATCTGCTGCCTTTGGGGAAGATATTTGTCACTCACTTTTTAGGGTGGCATGTGTTTTTTACTTTTATTGTTTTCCCCTATTTGTGGCATGTTTCTAAATATAATATATACATAAAACGTGACATGTTCATATATATATATATGACCTTCTATCTTTTGTTTCTCTGTAGACCATTGGAATTCATTTCAGAAGACCCAGCTTCCGTTTATGTTTTATTTCTGAATGTAGAACAGGTAATCATTTACATAGAGATAAAATACACAAATGTATCGCTATAAGACATCAGTTTGCTTCAGATTACATATTAGATGATCTACTTCACCTCTGATTTAATTCCAACTTGATGTTACATTTAAGGAGAACACTAACGTGTCTATATCAAACAAATGTACAACCGAATGAATGACTTATTCAGGCTAGATGTTTACAATTCATGGTTTACTTCTTTTGGTGTTTACACAGTTCCTCCTATCAAGTATTTTACAATGGGTACATACCGTGATGTTTCTTGGGAAAATGTATCAGTTTGAAAGCTATATCAAAAAATAATTTTCCCTGAGATAATTGAACTTGCAATGAAAACAACTGGATCCCTGACTTGGTTTTTAGCTTAGCAACCACTTTGGTTTCAACCACAAAAAGAACTTTATACGACTGCCAATTATTAGAACTAGTTGAAGTTACTGGGACCTACACTGACTGTGTCTATCATAAAAGACTTTTAGCTGGAACTTGAATTTTCATGTTTTTATTTTAAGGAAAAAGGTATTGCAGTTATGTGACTATATTTCATCTACATTTCAATTTAAATGTTATTTAAAAGCCAAGATAATTGCTGCCTACTGTGTTGTACACTTCCTGCTTTGTGTAAGCCTTAATAACAATCTTAATTAGGCTAATTTTAGTCAGATTAATACTTGTGTGTGTCAGCACTAACTACTGAATGCTCCATATTGCAGGATTTTAATTAATGCTAAGGAAAGGAAATACTCATAGTGTAAACATTTTTGAACTAAAAAAAAGATAAAATGAAGTAAACCCAATTATGACAGGATAAATTACAACAATATCATTAGTTATGGATTTTTAGTGAATTAAGGTTGACTTAAATAGATAAATCCACACAAGTGTAATATTAAGAAAATGCAGCCATGAATAAAACACTGTGAGCCTATGAAGTCTCTGCCTTTCACGTTCTTGGAAGACCTAGAGATTTTTTTTTTTTTTTAAATAGTTGGAGACCCCAACATACTTCTTGACCTCCGTAGGTGATGAACTCAGGAATGTTGTATCTTGAATCGGAAACACCTTTGTCATTGCATTGCTTATGAGCTAGATAAAAAAGTAAGTTTATTTTTTCTTTATAAATTTCTAGTTTGACCCGCTGGGTAAGATTTCCCCATCTCTCACTCTTGGTTTGGGCTGTGATTTTGCATGTCAAACATTAGGCATTGTCATTGACTTTACCATCTGCCTCCTTAAACATGACAGTCCCTGGAAGGAGAATGCCTGAATGTGGAAGGGAGTGTGAGAGTATAAGGAGTAACTGCCCATTGTGATGACAAAAGGGGTTTTTCGGTTACTTCATAGTGCTAATTGGAAATATCAGTAAGGATGCCAAGCTAATATCAGTACATTAACTTCTGTAATCTAACAGCTACGTTTAGCTGCTAAGCAGAATAGTAATAGTAATAATAATAATAATAATAATAAAGTTATGCCCTTAAAATTAGAAAACCTGTTCAAATGACACTATCTTTGTGACTCTGATCTATTAAATGGTGGTTTATCATGAGATTGAATGTAATATATATATGAAGGTACCTGAATTCAAATTAGGAACTTATAAATATATGTTCATTCGTAATTCATATACTTATATACTTCACCCACATTTTCAGGCATTTGAGTTCAAAGTGAAAGGTAACTTTAATATTAGACTAATTCAATTATGTAAATTAGTATCAAAAAAGTACCCCAGATTGGTACTTTTATGTCCTGATAAAACTTGTTAATCTTTCATAATCATAACCAGAATATGGAAAACTTAAGCAAATATCTAGTTTAAAAGATGCATATCATCGCACTTTTATATTCCCATAGCAAAACATTATGCAAATAAACATACAAGTATGCAAATGAATGAATGAATGGAGTGGGGTTCAGAAACAACTGAAGTCAGAATTCTGTACCCAGTGGAACATAGCTTAGTTTCTTTTGAAGTGGGTCTAGTTTTTCCTTTTTCCTGTGCAATAGGTCTTGTTACCAGTCTTGAAGTGAAATATTTAATTCATTAACAACATCAAACAATGTACTAAATAACTCTCTAACTTTTCTAAATCCAGAAAAAAATACTCTTCTTTAGGAATAGATATGATTTCAAATACGCGGGAGTAGAGAACTGTCCAAAAGAAAGTTGCTTAACTTTAAAGTGAATTTAAGATTTCTCATTCTCAGGAAGAATTTATTTTAGCCATGCTGTATAGAATATTTTTCTAAGGTATTCAAAATTTTAAAATAGTAATTAAGCATGATTTGGAAGCTCAGATTGGGATGTTTCATGATACTGTACAAAACTGCTGAGATTTTTGGCACTTCACAGTATGATTTTACTCTTATTTTGTCCTGCATGCATTACGTTTCAATCATGGACTTGTTGAAAGTGTATACAAACCATGTCTTACTTTTCCTTTTTTATCTTCATTGTACCCATGCTAATCCTGGACATTCACCAAATATGTGGTGACTTTTGGATTTCTACATTGGCAGACAGAAAAGCACTTTTTAAGACTTAAGGATTGTCAAAACCTAAAGATTTATAGTTTGCTAAAGCCTATTACAATAAATAAAGATGGGGTTACTGGCTTAAGAAATACATCACAAAAGGTTATGTACTAAAGTCCTCCTCTATAATTGAAGATGATAAAAGAAACTAAGGTGAGTTTAGTCACTTTTAGTTCTAACCAAAAATAAACCCACTTCATGATGTGATGTTGATTGATCTGGTAGATAAAGAACAGGAAACGGCTGGGTGCGGTGGCTCAAGCCTGTAATCCCAGCACTTTGAGAGGCCGAGACGGGCGGATCACGAGGTCAGGAGTTCAAGACCATCCTGGCTAACACAGTGAAACCCCGTCTCTACTAAAAAATACAAAAAAACTAGCCGGGCGAGGTGGCGGGCGCCTGTAGTCCCAGCTACTCGGGAGGCTGAGGCAGGAGAATGGCATGAACCCGGGAGGTGGAGCTTGCAGTGAGCTGAGATCCGGCCACTGCACTCCAGCCTGGGCGACAGAGCAAGACTCCGTCTCAAAAAAAGAATAAAAAATAAAAATAAAAGAACAGGAAACACACACAGTGAAATGTAACTTCTGTAAACGGAGAAGCAACAAGAACTATCTGTGACTAGAAGACTGCATAGTCTCCGCAGATTATTTCAAAAGAAGAGCTTAAGAACAAGAACAGGTTAACTGAGAGAAGAGAATCTGACCTTGACTATTCCAATAGAATTGTTTCTCAAGTAGAGGATAAGACATTAGGTTACCATTGCAGGATATTACTTAAGAATTTCAAACTTCCTTTGCTTTCTGTTTATGCTCACTAAACAATTAAATGTGTCCCCTGCACATGATGACTCATAATAATAGCTAACATTTATAGAGCTTTTGCTATGTGTCTGGACTACATTCTGGGCACTGATGTCATCCTGAGAGATGTCAAAAGTTTTACAGAACAAAACGATCCAAAATTTATCTAGGGTATGTCCCTCAATGAAAAAAATAAGCAAACTAAAACAAGAAAGTTTCGGTGGCTTTGTCAAAGTCACCAGGAGCAGTTCAATGGCAGAGTTCTCTGATTCTTAGATTGCAACTTGTTTTACTGCATCTTCACTGTTCTCTTGTTCCCTGATGCTGTCGAAGGAAGACAGGCAGAGGAGAGTATGAGCAGAATGGACTTCCATGCTTCTCTGCCATTTCAATCAGATACATTTTATTTTATGGCCTATTGATTATGTTCTGAGAATGATATCCTAAATTGTTTCACTTTAAAAAATGATTAAAAAGCATTATTTCTATACCACTTACTATTTGATAAAGTACTGTATCGAAGCTGTAACTCACAATACTAATCCTTAATCAGTTCTCTTACTGATTCAGAAATTAAAATGATCTTTTGAAATTCATTAACTGTGTTTATTTTTAAGAACATATTTGACATAGACTTAAGGGGTAAGGACTGCCTGACTTTAAGGATTGGTCATTTGGCAGTGCTGGAAATTTCACCATCTCTTTATATCAGGTGTGTCTTCTGAGGAGACATAAACATAAAAGGATGGGAAGAAGATGGGACACATGTCTGGCTAGAGATTTGGGAAAATGGATGTTATCAGTCACAAATTCACCTTTTTTCCAATTTGTCAAAATCTGACACTACTCAGGAGCATATAGCTAGTTCGGATCTTAGCAGAATGTTGTTTTAAAAAGTTTCAAACGATTCACATGAAATGGTTAAGTTGTACTTACTGATGCATGTTGACAGAAATGATCCAACTCTCTTAGAGGGAAACAGGCAGGTGCTGAAATACTCCAGAAAAGGAGACAGAATTAGTAGTGGTAGGATGCTGATGGCATTCATTACTGCAATCGGCAGAAGAAATCCATCTAAACTCAGGTTGGAATTCATGGTTTGCAGATAATATCCTGAAGGAATCTGCATTCGAGAGGGAAACAGCCATGCATTAAGACAGTGGTTTAACATTGAAGAAAGCATCGTCCACCAGAGGCCATCCCTCTTGCATGTACTCTGAGATGGCTGAGCTGGATGTTCCCTAGTTTTTCAAGTCCAGTTATGAGCTGATAAAGGGTCTTCATCTGTGGTGGCAGGAGCTCTGTTTCGTCTATTGACAATAGTACTTATTCCTCATGGAAGACTCTTTCATCATTTAGTCTCTCTTAATTTTTCTATGAAAAGTAATGATGGCGGCCGGGCATGGTGGCTCAAGCCTGTAATCCCAGCACTTTGGGAGGCCGAGGCGGGCGGATCACAAGGTCAGGAGATCGAGACCACAGTGAAACCCCGTCTCTACTAAAAATACAAAAAATTAGCCGGGCGCGGTGGCGGGCGCCTGTAGTCCTAGCTACTCAGGAGGCTGAGGCAGGAGAAAGGCGTGAACCCAGGAGGCGGAGCTTGCAGTGAGCCGAGATCGCGCCACTGCGCTCCAGCCTGCGCAACAGCGTGAGACTCCGTCTCAAAAAAAAAAAAAAAAAAAAGTAATGATGGCCCCAATTTTGTGCTTAAGATGACACATAAAAACCTAATAACTTAAATTCTGCAGATAAGCAAAGTGACTTTTCTTCATGAACACTAATACAAAACCAGTAAAAAATACTAAAGACGTCTGTTTTTACCCTGATGAAAAAAAAATGAGACTAGAATAGATTCTTTAAAAAGCATCTAGTTTGGTGGCAATATAGAAATAACTTTTTTCTTAAGAAGAGGGGCCCAATGTGGACGCATGTTAATTGCTGTAGGCTGTCCTTGAGGGGGCTATTTAGAGAGGCTTTGTTTCCAATGTGAACTAAGTAACATGGGGAGGAAAAATAAACCTTCTTGTGTCTTTGCCCTCCCTTCAAACTAATTACATGATACTAGAATTCTATAAAGGAAACAACATGAAAAAGGTTTGCATGATAAAGTGAAAGATACAGATTTAAAAAAACAAACAAACAAAAAACCCTGTGCTCCACCCCAAATCCTCAATGTATTGTTAGAATTCCTTCATTTTAAAAATAACCCCAACCCTAACTAAAACTCTAACACTAATTTGAAGTCTCTTAGTGTATTCCAATCCTCTCGGCAACCGGGTGTGATATCAGTACCAAGGGATGATGTCACATGAAAAAGGTGTCTCTTCACTTTTCTAGTTCATGAGCTTTATTACAGATTCATCATGATTTTTTGTTTGCTTGTTTGTTTGAGATGGAGTCTTGCTCTGTCGCCCAGGCTGGAGTGCAGTGGCGCAATCTTGGCTCACTGTAAGCTCCACCTCCTGGGTTCACGCGGTTCTCCTGCCTCAGCCTCCCGAGTAGCTGGGACTACGGGTGCCCGCCACCACGCCCGGCTAATGGTTTTGTATTTTTAGTAGAGATGGGGTTTCACCGTGTTAGTCAGGATGTTCCCGATCTCCTGACCTCGTGATCTGCCTGCCTCAGCCTCTCAAAGTGCTGGGATTACAGGCATGAGCCACCACAACCAGCCCATAATGATCTTTAGTAGCGTATAGTATTTCTTTAATTCCCAGTGGTACACAAAGCTATTGAGTGGCATGGAGAGAAAGTCAACCAAGTCTTCTTGAGGAATGGATCCTCCAAACTCTTATAGTACAAGAGCTGCATTAGGATCCCTGCTTCACCACCATCCTGGGAGAGCAGTCTCGCTCAAATATCCAGATGATAACTTCTCATTTGAAACCTTTGCTAACCCCTTCTCTAGACTCAAATGTACAGTTCAAGAGGGTATATATGGAGAATCAGTGTTATGGTGTCAGTACAACTGTTACCAAGTCCACCAATTATAAAATGAGCCTATTGCCATGTTAACTGCCCAAACACAGGACAAAACCACATTTTCACTGAGATTCTTTCTATAGAAAACGTGTCCTGGTGATCATTTATCTTCCGATCTTTAATTTGACCCTTAGCATAGTAAACAAGGATTGTTTTGGCTGGGTACAGATGGCAAGAGTTGAAGGAACATTAGTTCATTCTGCCCTACTTCAATAAAATTATTAGGCATGGATCCCCTATCGGAGGAAAATGAATGATGTGTTTTAACAAAAAGTGCTGGCAGCAGAACAACTCTAAGACTGAAAGGCTCCCAGCACAACTTGGAAGTTTCTGTTACTGATTTCAAATGAGAATTATTGTTAATAGGAATAAAGTTATTATCGGCATGAATCACAGACATGGAAATCTGTTAACTTAATAATGTGGCAAATGTACTATTAATCTTTAGTGAAGCAATATTAATATATTGCCTAATCTTAGAAAAGGCTCCAGTGTCTTGAAAGCTTGAAATCATTTCTGCCTCTGCCTCAAGTTCTGAAATCATCCCCGTGTAAAATTTTAAATACTTTTATTTCATCCAAGCCTGTGAGTATTCAGAAATAATTGCTGTCAATAGAGATTCATTCTCACCTTTGAGTGGCCAGTAATGTCAAATGGCAACCTCATCAGCCGTAATATCAACATATTTTAGATGTATGTCCTGCAACTGAAGGTCAATAATGGCTACTAAATTTAAAATATGTATGAAATTCTATGATGTTTTATTCTTGGTACTTTGATTGCCTTTGTATTGGTGATTATTCCATTTGGGGGCAAAAATCTAATCCCAGCCTATCCTATTGGAAATTCCTCTGCCTCCCTGGTGAAGTATGATCTAAGCATTTTCTTTGAAGTTTCTAGCCTAACATTACTGCATATAATTTTGGAATCTATGTAGTATCAGGGTTTTTTAACCGAGTGCAAAATGATATTGAGGGTAATAAAGCATGGCCCTTGACACTAATCCTGAGTTGGGATGTTGCTGTGCCACACACTAGCAAGGTGACTGGGAACAAGTTGCAAGTTCGTTTCTGAACCTCGGATTTAGGAAAGTGATAGCCATGTAGCCTTGCTATGGGGATTAAATTACATACTGTGAAGCTATCTTTTAGAAGCTATGACACATAATAGGTGATCAATAAGTATTAATTTCTATGCTTTGCAATAAATTGGGCATCTTGAGTTGGTGATATGCTTAAAAATTAGTTTATCAAAATTTATTGCAATATATGTTAAATTAAAAAATATATGACTGTGTGCAAAGAAGGCTCGAACTTGGTGGAAAGAAATATCAGGTGTCATTGCATTATGAAGTTAAGCAACTGGTATTCTGTGCTACTTGCACATAAGGTTTTCAGGTTAGCTATGGACCATGTAGTAATTTTGTACTGTTTATCAGTTCCTCCATTCTAAGAGGTTTTATTATATTAATGTTTACATATATGGTAATATTTCTGCTGTATTCTGTTTTTGTGGCTACTGCTATTGCAAAATCAAGAGGGAGTTTGAATCTCCTAAATCAGACTAGTTTTCATGCATTTTTTAGTCTAGAGGTCAAGAAACTTTCTGTAAAGGGCCAGATAGTAAATATGTCCACATATGGGTTCCGTGGCAGTTACTCAACTCTGCTATTTTTGTACATAAGAAGACATAGATATTACAAAACAAAGAGCATGGCTATGTTCTGATAAAACTTCATTTATGGACACTAAAATTTAAATTTTATACAATTTTCTTTGTTTTCTTTCTTTCTTGTTTTCTTTTTTTTTTTTTTTTTTTTTTTTTTTTGAGATGGAGTTTCGCTCTTGTTGCCCGGGCTGGAGTACAATGGCATGATCTCTGCTCATCACAACCTCCGCCTCCCAGGTTCAAGTGATTCTCCTGCCTCAGCCACCCAAGCAGCTGGGATTACAGGCATGCACCACCAAGCTCGCTAATTTTGTATTTTAGTAGAGACAGGTTTTCTCCATTTTGGTAAGCCTGGTTTCAAACTCCTGACCTCAGGTAATCTGCCTGCCTCGGCCTCCCAAAGTGCTGAGATTATAGGCGTGAGCCACCACGCTGGGCTAAATTTTATACAATTTTCATGTGCCAGAAAACACTATTCTTTTTAATTTTTTTTCAAACATACAAAAATGTAAAAATCATCTTAGCTTACAGGATGTACAAAAGTAAGTAGTGGACTGGATTTGGCCTGCAGATAGCGGATTGCTAACCGCTGGCTTAGAGGGGCAGGCACCGTACTGAGAGGCAGAGGACAGATTGCATTTCCCTTGCACTACTGTTAACTGTGACCTGCGGCGCCTCACCTCTACCGAAAGAAAGTCACTTAATTTTTCTGAGCCGAAGGTTACTCTTTAACAAATAAAGTAGTTGATGAAGTTAATCTCTAACTTTTGTTGCAGCTCTATTATTCTGTGATTTCTAAATGTAACTCATTCATGAGCCTTCTAAATTCCAAGTTGGGGGTTAGCAATGAACAAAGTCCCAGATTTATTCAAAGACATTTGTAATCATTTATTTTTCGCAGTAAATAAGTTAGTCTTTAACTATAACCACATGTAAAAATTTTTTCAATCACATATATCTATAAAAGATACTTTGGGCTTAGTGTTTTCCCTTGATTTTCTCACAGCACAGGAACAGATTCCCCAAGGAACTAATAGAGTGGGTGGGGAGAGAATCGCTTGCTCATTAGTACTTATATTTAAGAGTACAGTGGAGGTGGTACTCAAATCAGTCAATTTAGCTACTTGTTAGTACCACTTTCTAAAGGTTTAATGAGGGAGGAAGGCAAAACCTTTGGCTAAAGGGAAGTTTGGTAATTGCTTAGAGATCTGATATGTTCGTGCACTGCTCTTATGCCTTACAACTATGCACTCTGAAGTACTGTCTGCACCTACTGACAGACATTTATAGCTCCACAAAAGAAACACATCCCGGGTCTCCTCAGGTATGCCTCTGCCTGACCCCGCTTAGCTCTGGAAATCAGAGCCTGTAATGATGAGAAGCTTCTGTGGGATAACTGCCTGCCAACGTATATGGAAAGCACTCGTTGGGGAGAAAATTCACCTTGACTTGTACTGTTGACATGCAATCACTTTCCTGTTGTTGGGGCAGTACTCATCTCCTGTCCTTACCTGCATAATGCACATTCTGTAGAGGAGCTGAAAAATGAAGAGAGGGAGAAGGGTGAGGGAAAATGTTGTGTCTTCTACATGGAGCTCACTGCAGCAGCCACCATTTTTTTCTTTGGCATGGTCTAACTGGCTTGTCGCGTCTCTGCCAAGAGGGCAGTATTGCAGGTGGCATGTTTTCAGCGCACGAACCAACACCCCAACGCTTGTCAGGAGAGAACAACCTGCAAGTAATTGGAGATACTATGTATTAGTATAGGAATTGGTCTCCAGTTTTTCAAGATGCTGATCAGAAAGATAACGATTCAAGGATGCAGGGCAGTGAAGTGAGAAAGTTTTTAGCACCCAAATGGTTGGATTCAAAGGACCACACTTCTGACAGTGATTCTGGCATCCTGATGACCAGTCCAGGGTGGCCCCTAGCAGTTGATGTAAAAAGTGAAAAAGGTAAGATCAATGAAAACATATTAAAAGGGAAAGAAAGGTGACAAAATAATATGCCAAAGTTAAGGACTTCAGAACCTCTGAGAAGTCTCTAATGCATTAATGAATACAATAAACTGAACTTTCTTTAACATCCTTAACACAAAGAACTAATACTATCTTTTCATATAAATTATTATATAAATAATCCTCATTTTACTTAGCAGGTAGAGGGTGGCTTCTTATTGTGACATGGAGATGAAGGGAAATGTAATCTCTGCTTTAACTTTAGCCTTGGATTTCAGAAATAAGGTTAAACTTTGAACTCTCTAAATGATTTTATGCATGTTCATAGTGTCATTAAGAGTTCAGATTAGATTAGTTAGCTTTTGACTTTTCCAGTAGTTTCTTCTAGGTTTACATGGCTGTTGCTCTATGATCAGAAGCACTTTATTGCTTCAGATGGCAGCACTTACTGCTAGTGATTTGCAACCTCCTTGTTGCTTCTTTTATTTTTCTTTGAGACGGAGTCTCGCTCTGTTGCCCAGGCTGGAGAGCAGTGGCGCAATCTCGACTCACTGCAAGCTCCGCCTCCCGGGTTCATGCCATTCTCCTGCCTCAACGTCCGGAGTAGCTGGGACTACAGGCGCCCGCCACCTCGCCCGGCTAACTTTTTGTATTTATGGTAGAGACGGGGTTTCACTGTGTTAGCCAGGATGGTCTCAATCTCCTGACATCATGATCCACCCACCTAGGCCTCCCAAAGTGCTGGGATTACAGGCGTGAGCCATGGCGCCCTGCTGTTGCTTCTTTATGATCTTTCAGTTCCTACCTTTTCTTTGACTCCATTAGGATTTCCTGATACAATGACAGATACGAGACCCCCGTTTAAGTAGCAGTTCAGCTGTGCCATCATGATGGTTACAATTTTTCATAGCACTCCCTTTGACCAGATAAATCCCCCCAGAAATTATGTAGACACCAAACTACTGTTGCCAGGTAAATAGCATAATACATGTGAAAATGTTTGTGTTTCTCAAAAAAAGGCTGCTATAGAAACTCAAAGTATAGTTTGAAAGTCATTTTGATTATGTTCAAGTTTCCTATAATAAAATTCTAGATAAAATGCATTCTAATGAAATTCATTTATATGCCATAGAGTCTTGGTTTTTATATTTAAATAAAGAATATGTATTAATATATTTTTATAGCTATAAAGTGGTTATATTGATTTGATCTGGTCTTTTCTTCAAGAGTTGTAATAGACCCATTATGTCAGCCTTTGATTAATTGAGGTAGCTGGGGGCCTGGTAATTGAATATGGAGCCTTTCACCTCTAAGTCACTGAATCAAATCCAGCCCAAATTGGTAGTGACCAAGAATGATTATAGCTGTGGCTCTTTGGTGGCCTTTGTGAAGTGTGCTTAGGTCTTCTGGGAGTATGTTGGGATACTTGCTAACAGGAGATAGGCTTATATCTATAGTCACTTTTGCCTCTTCTTAGTCACTGTTGCCTGAAGTAGATGAAGGCCCACGTACTGGTAAGGCCAAGAAAATAGAAGCCCCTGTGAGACGCCAAGATTTGTTTCTCTTAGGAAAGAAGTAATAGGGACTGCTCTTTATTATTAAGAGAATGAACTGCTCTATTATGAGACTTTCCTAGCTATTTCAATTAGTTTACTTAAGGTTTAAGTAAGATGAGAACTGAGAATGTGTTGATGAACAGTCTGGAAACTGAATTTGAACAGGCCTGGGCTGGGGGCTTAACTTCCTGACATTTCCTTACAATCTTGTCTCTGTTACTCATCAACCTGTTCTCTGCTAAACTCTTGCAAAACGGTGCTGTGTAGATAGTAGGGTTATTATGAACACTGATCCAAATTACTTTTTGCTTTCAGGTAGGTTTTATTATTAAATGATAAGTATTTGTAGGATGAAAGATTATTTCCTAAGATATTTTCTCCAGTTTCCCCCCAATTTTTAAAATTCAGGAATTTGTATTAAATATAATATATTTTAAACTCACTAACCCTTTTTTTGTATAAACAACCACTATTTGTTGCAAGATAAACTTGGATCTGCTTCTAATACATGACAAATTGATACCTGCAATCTTATTAAACAATTAAATATTGCCATCATTTTATTTCTAACGAGAGGTAGTAGTAGTTCAGATTAGTGCTTCTCAACCTGTGTTAAAAGCGAGTTTTAAAAAAATTTTCTCAACTATCATGGTCAATTCATTTGTGAAATCCAATAAAAATGAAATATCTAAACACAAAATAAAGGCATACAAAATATAAGCCCTGATATTTTTATTATTAGATTCAACAGACATAAGATGTCACTGTCCATAAATATCTCTGTATGTTTTCTCTTAACGTCTGTATTTATTTTGTTGTATACTGGCAACAAATAGTTCAGACACCAGCACTGCTCCAGGAACCAGGCTTTGTGTAGCACTGATTTCAGTTGAATATGTACTTTGAAAAATGAACTTGTTTAAACAAATAAAATTGTATCAGATATAGTTATATGAAGCAACAAAAACAAAATGGCCAAGAAACAAGAAATGATAACATATGAATGAGGTCTAAAACTCTAGCTAACACAGCAAGGGCATATAATTGATGCCAAAGAAATGTCATCACGATCATTGATTTATTCCACATATTTACTGAGAATCTACCAGGAGTCAGGAAACTGTTTTAGGCCCCGAAAATATAGCAGTGAATAGTACCTACAAACTCCTGATTCTTCTTTGTGGTGGGGGAGACCCTAAAAGCAGGAAAATATTAGGCAAGTTCTATGATGAAAACACAGTGGGCTGATATGGTAAGAGACCTATTGTGGGGTAGAGGAGACCTCCTAGAGAGTTGACATATGAACTGAGGGTTAAATGACTAGAAATAGGCAAAGAGACCTAGGAAACATATGCCAGACTTATCACAAAGTAGAAATTAGCCAGGAGGGGTTCAGAAATCATAAAGGCCAATAAGGCAGTAGCTGAGTTAGAGGGAGGATTGTGGGGAGATGAGGTCTAGGAGGTTGTCAGGGGGGTCAGATTATATAGGTCAAAGTAAGGAACTTGACGTTTATCTACAATAGTATAGAAAACCATTAAGAAGTTTTAAGTAGACTAGAGAGATCTTATGATGTATATTTTAAAATAGTTACTCTGGAACCCTGGTAGATGCATGGATAATGAATTTTAGGGGCCTGGGGAACAGGCAGGAGATAGTGGTGACCCAGACTAGTACAGTAGTAGCCATGAAGAGAAATGAAGAGAATGGGATGGTTTTTGAACAATCAGTAAAATTTTCTGATGTGGGAAAGGGGTGAAGAAGTGAGAAAATTTGAAGATGTCTGCTTTTTTTCCCCTTAAACAACTGGATGTTGGTGACTTTATTGAGAGGGAGAAAAAAAGAAGCCAGTCTGTAGTTAGCTGAATCAGGAGTTGTGTTTTGGTCAAATTAAGTTTGAGGAATTATTAGATAACCAAGTCAACATGTCAAATAAGAAGTAGAATATATGCTTTTCAAGGTCAGGAGAGAGGTCAATAGGACATTGAGTGTTTGGTATATTAGATGCATTAAAAGTCATGAGTCTAGAGATTAGTTGAGGAAAGAGGCAGGAAGAGAAGATTCAGGGTCCCTGGAATGAATCCTAGGGCTGCACATCGGGTAGGAAATTATCACAGGAGAAAGGTTGGTTAAGGAGATTGAGAAGAGGTAGACAGTGTGCTAGATGAGTTGTAAGAGGGAAGGAAAGGAGTGAAATAACCTAAGTCGATCAACTAGACTGAGAGAAACCCAGTAAGTCAGCAAGAAGGTCCAAGAAAAGAAACTATACAATAATCTGTCTACCCAAAGGGAGTGGCCCTTGTCCCATGAAACTGTAGTTACCACTAAATGTTAGGATGGATACCCTGTTGAAAACATTTACATGTAAACATCATACCGCTTCCTTGGATTAATCCATTAGACTTAATAGAAAACTCATGCCTTCTATGCAAATAATTTTGGATGTCATGTAGGCTCAGCCTTTAAAAAACTCCATTATCATTGTAGTTCTCAAATTGATTTTCTGTACCAGGAGCAGAAATGAGAAGTTGACGAAAATACTGAAATGAAAAATTCAACTGAGACTTCAAGTTCTGGTTTAAATGTGCAGGGCAAACACACCAGGCGTGCACATTTTAAAATAAAACAGATGAACTATTTTAAGTGTTTTATTGCAAAACTTAAAGATTGTAGTTATTACTATTTTTTTTTAAAAAAACTTTTAGAAAGCAATTTTCCTATTCTTTGGACCTTTAAGTCCTTGGCTTTAATGTTCTACTCTTCTGACCTTGATCTAATCATGAATATCTATGCTACTTAATTATAATTTAAAAAGCCTACATTGCACTCTAGATGGTAGATGCACATTTTTTTTTTCTTTGGTCACCTGCCAGTTCTCAAAATTATAGCAGTGGGAAGAAATGCAAATGAAAGCCGTGCTTGACAGCTAAACATAATGGAATGCATGGTCCACATTTGAAAAGTTACCTTAAAATAAAAGGTAGCATATAAAAAATCATTTCTTTAAGGTCACCTATGGCTTTGAATTACAGCTTTGAGGAATTTCCAATTTAGTCATCAGAGAGAAAGAAGCCAAAATAAGGATTATATACTTCACTAGAGGAAAGACAGAGTTCTACTTCATCATAGTTGGGTGATCTTAGAAATAGTAAACAAAACAAGGAAAACAAAGCACAACCCTCAAATATTCATTTTATAGAGGCTTGTGTAAAGTCAGTCACTGGAGAACATTTTCTATGCTAATTGTTCCTGTAGCTAATAAAGTTTTACCTTGTTAACATCCAAAAACAGGTTACCTTATCACATGTTAAAATATGTAATATATGGACTGCAATAGGCTGGTAGTAAACAGAGTTGATTATGTAGATCTGTATTAGTTGAAGGAGAATTGTATTTCTTTATTCAGATGAATATATATTCAAATAGTAGATTAAGAAGCAAATGAATGGATGCTGAATAGTTATTTAGAAAATTTGAATCCAAAAATAGTAATGAATGTATGTGTACATATGTGTGCATATGTGTGTGTGTATTCACAAAACCCCAAATTATTTGATAATTAGACACTTGAGAAAGTGCCAAAGTGGTTTTTAGGAAAAATCATATACTTTACATTTTCTTCTTTTTTTTTTTTTGCTATTTAGGACTTTTTGCATATTGACCCCAAGAATGGGGTCTATTAGGAGGACATGTACTGCTAAGTGTGGTCCACAGACCACAGAGCTCTCAGAAACAGGACAGTGTATAATATTTTCAATGCTTCACTGCCTCAGTATGTGGTGTAATAGAATGAACTCCAGTCTAAGAAAAAGAAGACTTGGGTTCTGGTTTCACTGCAGCTCTTTTCTGTGACATCTTAAGCAAGTCATTTAATTATATTATGTCTCAGTTTCTGTGCTCAGTTTAACAATAACAAACACTGATTGAACACTTACCATATTCAAGTATTTATAAGACACAGGAATTTCTAATTGTTTTTATAAATAGATAATTTCAACATGTGTGGTAAATAAAATGATAAAGGTGTGTTCAGAGTGCTACAGGAGCAGGGGCAAAGCATCCAGAAGCTAGTCTGCAAAAGGTGCCCTTCCTACCTACCTTGTAGGTGTAGGATAAAAATAAAATAACATTGGTGAATGTGCCTCATTTTTAAAAATGTAACTCATTGCATTACTATTGGTAGTAGCTGTATAGAGAAATAAAAGGAAAAGAAAAATATGTTACGAACTAAGGTCTGAGTTAAACAAGATGAATAGAGAGACTTAACAATGGAACAGAATAGAAACTCCAAAAGTGCAAGTGAAAGTACGCAATGAAGATGGCATCTAAAATCAGTTTGAAAAACATAAGCTTTTTAATAAGTAAGGTTAGGATAAGTTGGTAATAATATGGAAAAAAGATACAGTTGGGTTTATTCTTAAAAGATATTCTGACATAATTTATGAAGGGGTCAGAGAGGTAAAGAAAAGAGGCAATAAAATTAATACTAAAATAAAATGTGGATTAATTCTTTTATAACCTGAAAGTGAGTAAAACTTTTTACCACGACTCAAAATTTAGAAGCAGTAAGGGAGAATATTGATGAATTTTATTACAAACATAAACCCCAATGAAAGACAAAACAAACACATGGAAAAACTTGTGCATAAAAAATAACACAAGAAGCAAGTTAAAAATATGTATGATAAATAGGAAATAATATTTGCAACTTTTATCATAGATAAAATGTTAATACTCCCAAAATATAAAAATGCTCTAAAATTGACAAGAAAGGAACAACCAAACAACCTACTCTTAACAAATTGAACAAAGAAGCAATCACAAGGGAATTTAGAAAATATCTGGACACAGATCAAAACAAAAACACACTATACCAAAACTTATGAGATGCAGCAAGAGTGGTAAATACTAACATGAAAGTTTTTAATGGCAAATGTTTATATTAATGAAGAATGATCTCAAATCAATAACCTTACACCTCAAGGAGCTAGAGAAAGAAGAACGAACAATACAAAGTCAGAAGGAAGGAAATAATAAAGATTAGAGCAGAGATAAAATAGAGAATGGAAAACAATAGAAAAAACTCAATGAAAACATGTTGGTTTTTGGAAAGATTCAAAAAATTAACAAACCCTATCTAGACTAAGAAAAATAGAGGAAAGACTCTAATAATTAAAAATAGAAATGAAAGGAGACATTACGAATGGTGTCACAGAAATAAAAAGGCTTATAGAGGAACAATTATACACCAACAAATTATATAACCTAGAAGAAATGGATAGCTTTCTATAAACATACAACCTATTAAGACTGAATCATGACAAAATAGAAAATCTGAAAAGACCTAAAACTAGTGGAAAAACTTAAACAGTAATCAAAAACCCCCTAGAAGAAATGCCCAAGACCAGATGGATCCACTGGAGAATTCTACCAAACATTTAAAGAAGAATTAACACCAGTTTTTCTTGAACTCTTGCAAAGACTCTAAAAAGAGAAAACATTCCCAACTATTCAGAGGCCAGCATTACTTTGATACCAAAACCAGACAAAGACATAACAAGAAAAGAAAAGTACAGACCAATAGTTCTGATGAATATTGATACAAAATAGTAACAAACCAAGTTGAATAGCACATTAAAGGGGTCATAGACCACAGACAAGTGGAATTTATACCTGGAATTCAAAAATAGTTCAACATACAAAAATCAATCAGTGTAATACATCACACTAACAAAATGAAGGACAAAAACCACATGATCATCTCAATGGATGCAGAAAAAACATTTGACAAAATTCAACACCCTTTCATGATAAAAACATTAGACAAAGTAAGAATAGCAGGAAACTACCTTAACATAATAAAAGTTACATATGAATATCCCACAGCTCACATCATACTCAATGGGAAAGACTGAATGCTTTTCCTCTAAGATTAGGAACAAGGCAAAGATGCCCACTCTTGCTGCTATTATTGAACATAGTGCTGGAAGTTTCAGACAGAGAAATAACAAGAGAAAAAGAACTAAAAAGCATACAAATCAGAATAGAAGAAGGAAAAGTGCCTCTGTTCACAGACGGCATGATCTTATATGTACCAAATGCTAGGAATTCGACACAAAAGTCATTGGAATTAATAAAGGAATTCAGCAGTTTCAGAATACAAGATCATCACTCAAAAGTCAGTTGCGTTTCTATAATGAACGATGACTGATCTGAAAGTAAATTAAGGAAACATAGCATTGAAAAGATAAATACTTAGAAATAAACTTAACCAAGAAGATGAAAGACTTGTATAGTGGAAACTATAAAACTTTACCAAAAAAAAATTGAAGAATATACAAATAAATGGAAAGATATCCTGTGCTTGTGAATTGGAAGACTTAATACTGTTAAAATGTCCATACTAGCCAAAGTGATCTATGGATTCAATGCAATCCCTGTCAAAATCTCAATAGCATTTTTGCAGAAATAGAAAAAAATTCCTGAAATTCATATGGAATATTAATAGTTAAAACAAACTTGAAAAAAGAAAATTGAAGTTGGATGTCCCACATGTCTTGATTTTAAAACATACTACAAAGTAACAGTAATTAAGAGTGCAAGGTTCTGATATGATGATAGGTATATAGACCAATGGAACAGAGTAGAAAACCCAGAAATACACCCTTGCATATGTTGCCAAATAATTTTCAACAAGGGTGCCAAGACTACATAAGGGGGAAAGGACAGTCTCTTTAACAAATAGGGTGGGGAAAATTGGATATCCACGTGCAAAAGAATGAAGTTGGATCCTTGCTTTACACCATATACAAAAATTAACTCAAAATAAATTAGAGACCTAAAAGTAAGAGCTAAAACTATTAAACTCCTACAGGAAGAAACTACAGGGCAACAGCTTCAGTAGACTGGATTTAGCAATGATTTCTTGGACATGACAATAAAACAGAGGCAACAAAAAAATTTAAAAACAGACAAATGGGATGGCATCAAACATGAAAACTTCTGCATTTCAAAGAAAACAATCCACAGGGTGAAAAGGCAACGTATGGAATGGGAGAAAATAATTGCATAACGTATGTCTGATATGGGGTTAATATCCAGAATGTATAATGAATTTCTACAACTTAATAACAACCCCCCCAACCTCAAATAACCTGTTTAAAAATAACCAAAGGACTTGAATAGACGTTTCTTCAAATGAGATTTACAGATGGCCGATACACACATGAAAAGATGCTGAACATCACTAATTACTAGGGAAATGCAAACCAAAACCATAATGAGGCTGAGTGTCATGGTTCACACCTCTAATCCCAGCACTTTGGGAGGACGAGGTGGCAAAATCCTTGGAGCTCAGGAATTTGAGATCAGCCTAGGCAACATAGGGAGACTCTGCCTTTGAAATAATAATAATAATAAACAGGATATCACTTCATAACCATCATTCAAAATGGGCAATATTAAAATATCAGAAAATTACTGCATTGACAAAGATGTGGAGAAATTGTGGGTAACCCTTGTGCACTGTTGGCGGAAATGTAAAATGATGCAGCCTTCATGGAAAGCAGTAAACAGAGTTCTCAAAAACTTTAAAGTAGGATTACTACTATATGATCCAGCAATCCCACTTCTGAGTATATATCCACAAGAATTCAAAGTGAGATTGTGAGGAAACATTTACATACCCACATTCATCTCAGCATTATTTATATTTGCCAAGAGCTAGGCACATCCCACATGTCCATTGTTACACAAGTGAATAAAGAAAATGTGGTATATACATACAATGGAATGTTATGTGGCACTAATATCCTAATATTCTCAAGGTATATCCATGTTGTAGCATGTGACAGGATGCTACAACATGGATAAACCTTGAGGATATTAGGCTAAGTGAGTTGCAATAAAAGGACAAATACTGTATGATTCCACTCATATGAAGTATCTAAAGCAGTCAAAAAATAGAAACAGAAAGTAGAAAGGCATTTACCAAGGGCTAGGAGCAGTGGGGGGGAGGAATTAGTGTTTAGTGGATATACAGCTTTAGTGTTGCGGCAAGATGAAAAAGTTCTAGAAATCCGTTGCATAACAATGTGAATATACTTAACGCTACTGAACGGTACACTTAAAATGATTAAGGTGGCTTATTTCACTTAACACCGTGTCTTCCAGTTCTACTCGTGTTGCTGCAAATGACAGGATTTTATTCCTTTTTATGGCTGAATAGTATTCCATTGTGTATAGATACCACATTTTCTTTATCCATTCATTTGTTGTTGGACGCCTAGACTGATTCCATATCTCAGCTATTGTGAGTAGTGCTGCAATAAATATGAGGGTGCAAATGTCTCTGATATATTGACTTCCCTTCCTTTGCATAAATGAATGAAACTGGAAGACATTATGTTAAGTGAAATAAGCCCAGAGAAATTTAAACATTGCATGTTCTCATTTACATGTGGAAGCTAAAAAAAAGCTGATCTCAAAGAAGTAAAACATAGAACAGAGGATATTAGAGGCTGGGAAGCATAGAGGAAAGGGAGAGATTTATTAAGTGACACAAAATTATAGCTAGGTAGGAGGAATATGTAGTAGTGTTCCATACCACTGTAGGATGACTGTAGTTAACAATAAAATATTATGTAGTTTTAGATAGTTAGAAGGATATTGAATTTTCCCAACACAAAGAAATGATGTTTGAGATGATGGATCTGCCAATTACCCTGATGTGATTACTATACATTATATGTATTGAAACATCACTAGGTATCTCATAAATATGTACAATTATTATTATCGATTAAAAGCTACAATAAATAGTCCTGATACCTGAATGCCTAAGCTGAAAATTACATGTTCATCTTATACACTCAGAAAAAAAGTGATAGGGGTGGTAAATTTTATATTATGTGTGTGTGTGTTTTTTTGTTTTTTTGTTTTTTTACCGCAATAAATACTACAACCCTATAGAAAAGTTGAACTAGAAACATGAACAGGTAATTCACTGAAAAAGAAATTCAAAATGCTCTAAGGCAATGAAAAGATTCTCAACTCTTCTCAAAATAAGAATAATACAAATTTAAACCACAGCAAGATACCATTTTCCACCCTCGACTTGGCAAAAATCCCAAAGTTTGACAATATACTTTGAGAGGCTGTGGGGAAACAGGCATTCTTGTCCATTTTTGGTAGAAATACAAAATAGTGCCACAACCACTATAGAAAGGAATTTGGCAACATATAGAAAAATTATATTTGGACTTACTTTTGATTTGAATCTATCCTAAAGATATACTGGCAAAAAAAAAAAAAAAAAAAAAGCAAAGAGAAACATGCACCAAGCTATTTATCAGAATCTACTTAATACAGCAAATGTAAAAAAGCAACCCAAATGTCTATCCATATGGGACTGGTAAAATAAATGATAGTTTGTTACACAATAAATATACAATTATAAAATGATCCCTAAACTATACTAACTAAAAAAAAAGCAAGTGAGAAAAGTGTGCATTATATGTTACTTCTCCATCAAAAGGGCAGACAGTATCTATGCCTACATGCACACACACATATTTTAATATTTGCATTTATTTAAAAAATGGAAGGGTAATCCAGAAAACCAAGGAAGCAATGAAAAACAGCAAGAGGTTTATCTGAACAACTAAGGTACCAACATGAAGGGGACTTCACTGTCCAAATATGGAAACAAATTTGAGAATCACTAGCTGTAGTAGACTGAAACACATCAAAAATGCTTAAGAGCATAAATTCATAATTATAGTTTTTTAAAAAAGAAATCCTAATAATTACTTTTGCAGAATGTTGAAATTCAACTCAATAATTTGAAAATCTATAGATAGAAGGAAATACTTAAATGTTTATCTTGTTTTTATTACAGAAACTATACCTCAATGTAACTAGTTGATGAGGAGATATTTGTCTTTATGAAATTATTTCAGTTAGTAAAAGAGGAAGAAATATAGAATGTAATCACCTTGCAATCCTCAATAAAATATTGGATTTGGGCAAAAATAATCAATGAATGCTAACTCTGCAAAAACAGACATTATGCTTCTTAATTAAAGTACATAATGCCACCTATGAAGAAATTTGGCCAAAATGAAATCTGAATCTGCAAGTATCTAGGTCTATTAGAAAATTTACAGGACCGCTTAGTGCAGAGCTGAGTTCAATTCCTGGATATCCTTGTTAACTTTCTGTCTCTGTTGATCTGTTGACAGTGACATCTACAGAACTCTCCACCCCAAATCAATAGAATATACATTCTTCTCAGCACCACATCGCACTTATTCCAAAATTGACCACATAGTTGGAAGTAAAGCACTCTTCGGCAAATGTAAAAGAACAGAAATGATAACAAACTGTCTCTCAGACCACAGTGCAATCAAACTAGAACTCAGGATTAAGAAACTCACTAAAAACCGCTCAACTACATGGAAAATGAACAACCTGCTCCTGAATGATGACTGGGTACATAACGAAATGAAGGCATAAATAAAGATGTTCTTTGAAACCAATAAGAACAAATACACAACATACCAGAATTTCTGGGACACATTTAAAGCAGTGTGTAGAGGCAAATTTATAACACTAAATGCACACAAGAGAAAGCAGGAAAGATCTAAAATTGACATGCTAACATCACAATTAAAAGAACTAGAGAAGCAAGAGCAAACACATTCAAAAGCTAGCAGAAGGCAAGAAATGACAAAGATCAGAGCAGAACTGAAGGAGACAGAGACACAAAAAAACCCTTCAAAAAATCAGTGAGTCCAGGAGCTGGTTTTTTGAAAAGATCAACAAAATTGATAGACCGCTAGCAAGACTAATAAAGAAGAAAAGAGAGAAGAATCAAATAGATGCAATAAAAAATGATAAAGGGGATATCACCACCGATCACACAGAAATACAAACTACCATCAGAGAATACTATAAACACCTCTACACAAATAAACTAGAAAACCTAGGAGAAATGGATAAATTTCTGGACACACAAACTCTCCCAAGACTAAACCAGGAAGGAGTTGAATCCCTGAATACACCAATAGCAGGCTCTGAAATTGAGGCAATAATTAATAGCCTACCAACCAAAAAAATTCGAGGACCAGATGGATTCACAGCCGAATTCTACCAGAGGTACAAGGAGGAGCTGGTACCATTCCTTCTGAAACTATTCCAATCAATAGAAAAAGAGGGAATCCTCCCTAACTCATTTTATGAGGCCAACATCATCCTGATACCAAAGCCTGGCAGAGACACACACACAAAAGAGAACTTTAGACCAATATCCCTGATGAACATCGATGCAAAAATCCTCAATAAAATAGTGGCAAACCGGATCCAGCAGCACATCAAAAAGCTTATCGACCATGATCAAGTGGGCTTCATCCCTGGGATGCAAGGCTGGTTCAACATACGCAAATCAATAAACGTAATCCAGCATATAAACAGAACCAAAGACAAAAACCACATGATTATCTCAATAGATGCAGAAAAGGCCTTTGACAAAATTCAACAGCCCTTCATGCTAAAAACGCTCAATAAATTCGGTATTGATGGAAAGTATCTCAAAATAATAAGAGCTATTTATGACAAACCCACAGCCAATATCATACTCAATGGGCAAAAACTGGAAAAATTCCCTTTGAAATCTGGCACAAGACAGGGATGCCCTCTCTCACCACTCCTATTCAACATAGTGTTGGAAGTTCTGGCTAGGGCAATCAGGCAAGAGAAAGAAATAAAGTGTATTCAGTTAGGAAAAGAAGAAGTCAAATTGTCCCTGTTTGCAGTTGACATGATTGTATATTTAGAAAACCCCATCGTCTCAGCCCAAAATCTCCTTAAGCTGATAAGCAACTTCAGCAAAGTCTCAGGATACAAAATTAATGTGCAAAAATCACAAGCATTCTTATACACCAGTAACAGACAGACAGAGAGCCAAATCATGAGTGAACTCCCATTCACAATTGCTTCAAAGAGAATAAAATACCTAGGAATCCAACTTACAAGGGATGTGAAGGACCTCTTCAAGGAGAACTACAAACCACTGCTCAGTGAAATAAAAGAGGACACAAACAAATGGAAGAACATACCATGCTCATGGATAGGAAGAATCAGTATCGTGCAAATGGCCATACTGCCCAAGGTAATTTATAGATTCAATGCCACCCCCATCAAGCTACCAATGACTTTCTTCACAGAACTGGAAAAAAACACTTTAAAGTTAATATGGAACCAAAAAAGAGCCTGCATTGCCAAGACAATTCTAAGCTAAAAGAACAAAGCTGGAGGCATCACGCTACCTGAGTTCAAACTATACTGCAAGGCTATAGTAACCAAAACAGCATGGTACTCATACCAAAACAGAGATATAGACCAATGGAACAGAACAGAACCCACGTCTACAACCATGTGACATTTGACAAATATGACAAAAACAAGAAATGGGGAAAGGATTCCTTATTTAATAAATGGTGCTGGGAAAATTGGCTAGCCATATGCAGAAACCTGAAACTTGATCCCTTACTTACACCTTATACAAAAATTAATTCAAGATGGATTAAAGACATAAATGTTAGACCTAAAACCATAAACAACCCTAGAAGAAAACCTAGGCAATACCATTCAGGACATAGGCATGGGCAAGGACTTCATGACTAAAACACCAAAAGCAATGGCAACAAAAGCCAAAATTGACAAATGGGATCTAATTAAACCAAAGAGCTTCTGCACAGCAAAAGAAACTACCATCCGAGTGAACAGGTAACCTACAGAATGGGAAAAATTTTTGCAATCTGCTTATCTGACAAAGGGCTAATATCCAGAATCTACAAAGAACTCAAACAAAGTTACAAGAAAAAACACCCCCTCAAAAAGTGAGTGAAGGATATGAGCAGACACTTCTCAAAAGAAGACATTTGTGCAGCCAACACACACATGAAAAAATGCTCATCATCACTGGCCATCAGAGAAACGCAAATCAAAACCATAATGAGATACCATCTCACACCAGTTAGAATGGCAATCATTAAAAAGTCAAGAAACAACAGGTGCTGGAGAGGATGTGAAGAAGTAGGAACACTTTTACACTGTTGGTGGGACTGTAAACTAGTTCTAGCATTGTGGAAGACAGTGTGGTGATTCCTCCAGGATCTAGAACTAGAAATACCATTTGACCCAGCCATCCCATTACTGGGTATATACCCAAAGGATTATAAATCATGCTGCTATAAAGACACATGCACACATATGTTTATTGCGGCACTATTCCCAATAACAAAGACTTGGAACCAACCCAAATGTCCATCAGTGATAGACTGGATTAAGAAAATGTGGCACATATACACCATGGAATACTATGCAGCCATAAAAAAGGATGAGTTCATGTCCTTTGTAGGGACATGGATGCAGCTGGAAACTATCATTCTCAGCAAACTATCACAAGGACAAAAAACCAAACACCGCATGTTCTCACTCATAGATGGGCATTGATCAATGAGAACACTTGGACACAGGAAGGGGAACACGACACACCAGGGCCTGTCGTGGGGTGGGGGGAGGGGGGAGGGATAGTATTAGGAGATATACCTAATGTAAATGATGAGTTAATGGGTGCAGCACACCAACATGGCACATGTATACATATGTAACAAACCTGCACATTGTGCACATGTACCCTAGAATTTAAAGTATAATAATAATAAAAAAAGAAAATTTACAGGAAATACAGAGGGAAAGCTCTATGCGGATGCAATTCACAAAATCCAGACTACGGGAAATACTCTAAGAAATGTTACGATTTCTTTTTAAAACTGATAAATTAGGGGCCAGGCGTGGTGGCTCATGCCTGTAATCCCAGTACTTTGGAGGCCGAGGCGGGTGGATCACGAGGTCAGGGGATCAGGAGGTCAGGAGATTGAGACCATCATGGCTAACACAGTGAAACCCCATGTCTACTAAAAATACAAGAAATTAGTTGGGCGTGTGGTGGGCACCTGTAGTCCCAGCTACTCAGGAGGCTGAGGCAAGAGAATGGTGTGAACCCGGGAGGTGGAGCTTGCAGTGAGCCGAGATCGAGCCACTGCACTCCACCCTGGGCAACAGAGCAAGACTCCGTCTCAAAAATATATATATATAAATAATAATAATAAATAGAGATACAGATGCATGGGGAATATATATATATATAAAATGTATAGTTTATGGAACATATCTGGCATTTGGAATGTTTAAACCTTTTTTGGATTTGATTTGAACAAATTATTAAAAAAAAAAAAAATTTCAAAAAGGAAACAATCAGGGAGATTTTAACAGTGACCAGACATTTGATGGTGTTAAGAAATCTTCTTCCTCCACAAACACATATGTGGGTGTGTGTGACAGAGACAGAGATTGATAATGACATTGTGGTTATGTTTTTCAAATGGAATTTAACTTTTATGTATACACCTACATAATATATTACATATAAATAAATATAACAAAATACACGAATAAGAAATGCTATAATATTTAGTTTTTGCTTGAAAATTACCTGGGTAAGAAGAAGAAAAAATGAGTGAAGATGAGTTGATAATTGCTGAAGCTCAGAGCTACCCAAGTGAGGTTCAGGTATAATCTTTAACTACTTTTGTTTATGCCTAAGATATTCCATTATTAAAACTTTTTTAACCATGGAAAGAAAGGAAGATGGGGAGAAGAGGAATCTCTACCTCTAAACTTTTCATTGGATCTAAATCTTGCCATTAGAATCCCATTGCAAAGAAGCAGTCTTAATATTTACTTAAAAATATTCTTGGAGACCATTGCTTTATCAAGGGTAATGACAGACACAATTTTCAAATTCCGAGTTGAAAGAGAAGTTATAAAGAATCAAAGAGAAAGAAGATCTGTCAAGAAAACAATATAAACCCAGAAATTAATGTAAAGTGTAATTTACTTACGTTTTTCTGACTGATAAATTAGGTTGTAGTATATCATATGAAGAGTTATCAGAGCCGTAAGTGTAGACATAAAAGGAATAAGTAAAACAAGGGCCCAGGCCTGTGAGTGCTGGATGTAAGATATTCCCAGAAACACAATGGTTGCATTTAGGTTCATGAGCCAATAAAACCTGGGGTATACAGACAGACAAAAATAAAAATACCATTGAATCGCTTTAGACAACTATTGCTAATTTTAATGCTTCTATTCAAATGTGAACTACGAAACGATGACATGTTAACTGAACCCAATTTTGCAAATATTGTTTATCAGATTTCTTAACAAGTGTGTAAACATCAGCCCTGACTTAACCAGTTTCATTATCTTTGTTTTATCCTTGTTTAGAATCGACATAGAAAGAATGTGCTCTCTTTCATCTCTAAATCAGAGGTTGGCGAAGTTTTTCTATAAAGGGCTGGATAGACAGTAAATATTTTAGGCTTTGCAGGCCATACGGTCTCTGTAGCATTGTGGTACTAAAGAAGCTGTAGACAACACTTAATCATTCAAATACCCCTAATGAAACTGGAAAGATTAAAAAGTTAATTCTTCCTGTATATTCCAGTTTTCAAAGTATAGGAAAACAGAATACTCAGGAATATCTGGGTTACACTTAGAATAGGCATGTAACTGAAGAAATGAGTGACATTTGAATAAAACTTTCCATTTTTCTTCCCAATGATTAGTATCACAGAGAGGTACCTACCCTAGTAGTCTGGTTTGCAAGTTCTGGGAACATCATCTCTACCTCTCAACTGTTCACTGGGTCTAAATCTTGCCATTAGAATCCCATTGCAAAGAAGGGATCTTAACTTTTACTTTAAAGATTGAGGTAAAATTAAATACAATAAAATTTACTCATTTACATATATAACTTATATACATATTAGTTTTTTTAAGTGTTTCAGTTGTGCAAGCACCATCAGATGTGTCTTAGTACACTTACACTATCATTAAAATTTAAAGGGTTTATGTGATTAGATGAGACCCACCCAGTATAATCTGGGCTCTGATAACTGAAATCAGCTGATGAGAAACCTCAATTATCTCTGCAAAATTCTTTCACCTTTGCCATATAACATAATTAGGGGAGTGATATTCCAAAATCTTTCCAATATTCTACTGTTTAGAATCAGGTTACAGGTTCTGCCCACACTCAGGGGGATGGGTCCAAACAAGCATGTGGTCCACTGGGGGTCATCCTGGGGCATGTCCACCACATCTTCTTTGTGTTTTCCCTTCCCACGATCGATCTCTCTCTCTCTCCCTCCCCCCCCCCCCTCCTCCCTCCCCCCTCCCCCCCCCACTTCTTTTTTTTCCCACAAGGTCTTACTCTGTCACCCAGGCTGGAATGCAGTGATGCAGTCATGGCTCACTGCAGCTTTGACCTCCCAGGCTGAAGCAGTCCTACTGCCTCAACTTCTGTCTAGTACCTGGGAGCACAAGCACGCACTACCATACCTGCTAATTTATTTTTAGTAGAGATGAGGTCTCACCGTGTTGCCCAGGCTGCAAATCTTCTAAATGATTCCTCACCTCGCCCCGCCCTCCCCACCCCGCCCCGCCTCGCCTCCCCTCTCATTTCCTTTTTCCTTTCCTTCATTCTTTCCCTCCCTCCTTCCCTCCCTCCCTTCCTTCCTTTCCTTCCTTCCTTCCTTTCTTCCTTCCTCCCTTCCTTCTTTCTTTCCTCCCTCCCTCCCTCCCTGCCTTCCTCCCTCCCTTCCCGCCTTCCTCCCTCCTTCTTTCCCTTATTTCCCTCTATTTCTTCTACGTAAAAGAAGTAAAGACAACAGGTAAAACTGGCTATGGAAAGGGAATATTGAAGTTTTGAGAAGAAAGAAAATGTTTAGAAATAGTACTTTAAAGGAGGAGAGAAATTGACTGGACATCATATACTTGCTAGGCAGTGATAAGGAACAAGTTTGGTGGTCATGAACTTAATGTGGATATAGTATAATTTTGCATTTTTCTCCAGACTTCTTGTTGTGTGAGTACAATAATGGAATATGTGGAGAGTTGAATTTTAACTAAGATTATTTCCTCCATCACACAGGAGACTATGACAAAGTAAGCTGGGGGGAGGGGGAGGGAAGAATAATTGAAGACATGGAATATTACTGCTAATTAATTGGAGACTAGCCTTGCTGCATACTTCCTGGTTGGGAGTGGAGGCTCAGCTCTCTGCTGTGCCCAGCTGACACTGCCCAGGAGGGTAAATTAGAGCACTTCCAGTTTCTGCTGGGCAGGAGATGAAAGACAGGCTCCTCACTTGGCCTCAGCAACACCACCCAACTTGGGACTCAGAGTGTTCCGGTCTGATTCTCCGAGTGTTTATGTAAAATATTAGATTCTCGCTCATGTCTGCTGACACTATTGGACCAGCAGTATGCAGGGGAGGCAGTGTTTTTAATAGTGTTTGGCTAGAGAAGGACAGATGTTGTCAAAAACATTTTCACCTATATTAGTCTACCTTTTTCCTAGAACTTTGAGTAAGGGGAGCAGGACTTTTTTGGAGCTGCCCATTCCTTGCCACACCTTTGCTCTCACCCATCTGTACCTGGTTCCAGGTTCTAGGTTTCTCTATAGCCCCACTGATAACAAAAAGAAAACCCAGGAAACTCATTGTAGTCCTTCCTCAAGTTCCAAGGCCCTTAGGAAGAGATTGTCTTCTTTCTACCTTTTGAAATCTCCCTATGTCCATTTGTTGTGTTAGGTTTGGGTTTTTTTGATGTAAGAGGAAGTACCTGGGAGAAATAGGGCTCTTCTTGTATTGGCTAATATTGGAGATCCTCTATTTTTTTTTTTTAATTGGACAGTTTCTTTTCCTATCATTGATTTGTCAAAGGTCTTCATATATTTTGGATGCATGTCATCTGTCAGATACATGTTCTACAAATGCTTTCTTATAATATGGGGTTTTCCTTTTCCTTTTCTCAATGATGTCTTTTGATAAGCAAAAGTTTAAAAGTTTAGTAAATTTCATTCTATCATTTTTTATCTTTATTGGTTCATACTTTTTGTATCCTATGTAAAGAATAGTTTCTAAGCCTTAGTCACAAGTATTTTCCCCTGTGTTTTTTCAAAAAAATCACTGTTATGGGTTTTGATCTCATATAAAGTTAATCTAATTTGAATTAATTTTTCAGTAGGGTGTCATGGGGTAATTATTTCCTATATGGATATTCAGTTTTTACAGTATAATTTATTGAGAACATGATCTTTTCCTCAATGATTTTTTGACACTTTTGTTGAAAATCAATTGACCGTACAAATGTAGGTGTATTTTCTGACTCTCAGTTCTGTTCCACTGATCTGTCCTTATGTCAATACCAGTGTCTTGGTTACTGTTACTTTCTTTTCTCCTGCTTTTTTTTAAAGAGCTTTATTGAGATATAATTGAGATGCAATAAACTGCATATATTTGAAGTGTGCAATTTTGTAAGGTTTGAATATATATGCACACACAAAATAATTACCACATTCAAGATAACAAACATATCCATTGCCTCTAAAGCTCCGTCATGTCCCTTGTCACCCTTCTGAACCCTGCCCCTTCTCATTTCCCCTTCCTCGTCTCTAGGCAACCACCGATCTTTTTTCTGCCACTATAAATTAGTTTGCAATTCATAGATTCTTTTTTAAATATTAAATCATCTGTATTTTCAAATCTGGCTTCTTTCACTTGGCATAATTATTTTGAGATTCATCCATGTTAATGTATTTATCTGTATCCATTCCTCTTTATTGCCAAGTACTATTCCATTATGTAAATGTATCAGTGTTTGTTTATGCATTTACTGTTAATAGACATTTTTCAGCTTATTGCTTTTGCAAATAATGCTGTTAAGAACATTCATGTACAAGCCTTTGAACAGACATAGACATTAATTTCTCTTGGGTAAAACCTAGGAGTGTAATGGCTGGGTGATATATGATAGATGTATATTTAATATTTTAAGAAAATTTCAAATAGTTTTTAAGTAGTTGTAACATTTTACATTATCACCACATGTGTATGAGAGTTCTCATCTCTTCATATCCCTGCCAAAACTTGGTATAGTACATGTGTACTGATATATGATGGTGGTTTTATTTTGCATTTCCCTAATGGCTAATGATATTGAGCATCTTTTCATGTGCTTATTGATCATCTGCATATCTTCTTTGGTGAAGTTTCTGTCCTTATGTATTCTGGCTACAAGTCCTTCCTCAATTATGTGATTTGTAAGTATTTTCTCCCAGCCTGTGGCTTGTCTTTTTATTCTATAAAAAGTGTCCTTTGAAAAGCAGAAATTCTTAATTGTGATGAAGTCCTATTCTAATTTTTTTCCACAGATCGTCCTTTAGAATTGTTTCTCAGAAACCATTGCCTAAACTGAGGTCAGAAACTTTTCTCCCTCTCTTTCGGAGAAGAACTCTGAACTTGGAAAACTGAAATGACTCATCCACATTCACACAGCTGTGTTGCTTGTAGAGCCATGAGCAGAAGTCATCATCCTGGTACAGGGCAAATCGGGCTAAATATCCTGTTAATACTTCTTTCTGCATCTTTGCAGTTATCAATTTCATGACACTTTCATTTTCTTGTTAATCTAGCCTTTAACAATTGAAATTAACTTTCATTCCTCTCATCACATTTTATATATCAATCATTAACTATAAATGTTGTCCTTCCTCTTCAGAATGGTAGTCCAAAGACATGAGTTAGAGTCACAAAATCTGAAAATCACATGGTCTGTGATCTTCTACTTTCTGGAATTTTAAAAATTGGAATCACACCCTCTAAATAAGGTTTTTTGGTAAGAATTTTAATGAAGAACATTAAATGAAGAACATGGATTATAACTACATGGTGCTAAGCAAATGTCATCATATCAAATGTTCGTTTTTCTCCAACCCTGATTTCAGGAACAAAAAAAGCAGTGAAGTTGGAGCATAGTGAATGATATGGTTTGGCTCTGTGTCCCCATCCAAATCTCAGCTTGTAGCTCCCATAATTCCCACATGTTGTGGGAGGGACCCAACTGGAGATGATTGAATCATGGGGGCGGGTCTTTCCTGTGATGCTCTCATGATAGCAGATGGGTCTAACAAGATATGATGGTTTTAAAAATGGGAGTTTCTCTGCACAGCTCCCTCTTTGCCTGCTGTCATCTGTGTAAGATGTGATTTGCTCCTCCTTGCCTTCCCCCATGATTGTGAGGCCTCTCCAGCCATGTGTAACTGTAAGTCCAGTTAAACCTCTTTCTTTTGCAAGTTGCTGAGTCTCAGTTATGTCTTTATCAGCAGTGTGAAAGCAGACTAATACAGTAAATTGGTACCAGTAGAGTGGGGCACTGCTGAAAAGATACCTGCAAATGTGGAAGTGACTTTGGAACTCGGTAACAGGCAGAGGTTGGAACAGTTTGGAGGGCTCAGAAGACAGGAAAATGTAGGAAAGTCTGGAACGCCCTGGAGACTTGTTGAATAGCTTTGACCAAAATGCTGACAATGACATGGACACTGAAATCCAGGTTGAGGTGGTCTCAGATGGAGATGAGAAACTTTGGAACTGGAGCAAAGGTGACTCTTGTTATGTTTTAACAGAGACTGGCAGCATTTTGCCCCTGCCCTAGAGATTTGTGGAACTTTGAACCTGAGAGAGAAGATTTAGGGCATCTGGCAGAAAAAACTTATAAGCAGCAAAACTTTCAAGCGGTGACTTGGGTGCTGTTAAAGGCATTCAGTTTTATAAGGGAAGCAGAGCATAAAAGTTTGGAAAATTTGCAGCTTGACAATGCAATAGAAAAGAAAATCCCATTTTCCGAGGAGAAATTCAAGCCTGCTGCAGAAATTTGCATAAGTAACAAGGAACCAAATGCTAATCCCCAAGACAATGGGGAAAATGTCTCCAGGGCATGTCAGAGGTCTTCATGGCAGCCTCTCCCATCACAGGCCCAGAGTCCTTAGAGGCAAAAATGGTTTTGTGGGCCAGGTCCAGGTTCCTGTGCTGTGTGTAGTTTAGGGACTTGGTGCCCTGTGTCCCAGCTGCTCCAGCCATAACTGAAATGGGCCAAGATACAGCTCAGGCTGCTGTTTCAGAGGTTGGAAACCCCAAGCCTTGGCAGCTTCCATGTGGTGTTGAGCCTGTAGATGCACAGAGGTCAAGAACTGAGGTTTGGGAACCTCCACCTAGATTTCAGAAGATGTATGGAAACACCTGGATGCAGAAGTTTGCTGCAGGGGCAGGGCCGTTGTGGACAACCTCTGCTAGGGCAGTGTGGAACAGAAATGTGAGGTCAGAGCCCCCACACAGAGTTCCTACTGGGGCAATGCCTAGTGGAGCTGTGAGAAGAGAACCACCGTCCTCCAGATCCCAGAGTGATAGATCCACTGACACCTTGCACCGTGTGCCTGGAAAAGTCACAGACATTCAATGCCAGTCCATGAAGGCAGCTAGAAGGGAAGCTGCAACCTGCAAAGCCACAGGGGCAGAGCTGCTGAAGACCATGGGAACCCACCTCTTGCATTAGCATGACCTAAATATGAGACATGGAGTCAAAGGAGATCATTTTGGAGGTTTGAGATTTGACTGCCTTGCTGGATTTTGGACTTCCATTGGGCCTGTAGCCCCTTTGTTTTGGCTAATTTCTCCCATTTGGAATGGCTATATTTACCCAATACCTGTACCCCCATTGTATCTAGGAAGTAACTAACTTGCTTTTGATTTTACAGGCTCATAGGTGGAAGAGACTTGCTCTGTCTCAGATGAGACTTTGGACTGTGGACTTTTGAGTTAATGCTGAAATGAGTTGATACTTTGGGGGACTGTTGGAAAGGCATGATTGGTTTTGAAATATGAAGATATGAGATTTGGGAGGGGCTGGGGGCAGAATGGTATGGTTTGGCTTTGTGTCCCCACCCAAATTTCATCTTGTAGCTCCCATATTTGCCACATGTTGTGGGAGGGACCAGGTGGGAGATGATAGAATCATGGGGGCAGGTCTTTCTCATGCTGTTCTCATGATAGTGAATAGGTCTTACAAGATCTGGTGGTTTTAAAAATGGGTGTTTCTCTGCACAAGCTCTCTCTTTGCTTGCTGCCATCTATGTAAGACATGACTTGCTCCTTCTTGCCTTCCACCATTATTATGAGGCTTCTCCAGCCACATGGAACTTCAAGTCAAATTAAACCTCTTTCTTTTGTAAATTTCCCAGTCTTGGGTATGTCTTTATCAGCAGCATGAAAATGGACTAATACAGTGATTAAGGAATAAAATATTAGAAGAAAAGATAAAGCAGGAAATGTGGTCCAGGTCATTTAGGGCCTTGAAGTTCATGGCAAGAAGTCTGGATTTTATTTTCAGTGCATTGGGAAGCCATTTGAAGGGAATTGAGCAGGGGGCTCATATAGATCTTGTTTTCAGTGGAAAGATTATTGTGTCAGTTCCATGAATTGCAGATGGTGCAAGGTAGGGAGAAAATCGCAGCTATTGTAAGTCTGGATGAGAGCTAAGAGCAAACTGGGCCATGGTGGTAGCAAAGGAAAGAGATAGAAGTGGATAGATATGTGATATGTGTTTGGAAAGAACATGTGTCAAGTTGAGCTAGTCTCCTCACTGTCTGAGAAACAGACCTACCCATGTTTGTCTCCTTAACTTGTCTTATTTCTTGGCTTGCCCTGTCTCACTTTTAAAGTCCTATATTCAGTCTCTTTTCCTTCATTAAATACTTTCTTGAATATTCTGCTGCTTCTCTTCTGTAAAATTTTTTTGAGACATTATCTCACTCTGTTGACCAAGCTGGAGTGCAGTAGCATGACCTTGACTCACTGCAGCCTTGATCTCTTGGGCTCAAGTGATCCTATTGCCTCAGCCTCCCAAGTATCTGGGACCACAGGTGCACACCGCCATGCCTAGCTAATTTTTTTGTATTTCTTGTAGAGATGGGGTTTTGCCATTTTGCCCAGGCTGGTCTTGAACTCCTGAGCTCAAGCAATCCACTTGCCTTGGCCTCCCAAAGTGCTGGACTAGAAACAGGAGCCACTACACCCAGCTTCTTTTCTGAACTTCTAAAGCAAATACTCATTATTCAATTATTTCATTTTTGTCAGTTTTGCTTTTCATATATAGATTGTGAAGCTCCCTGATGGTAAGATTTTATTCTTCATTTCTTTATCTCCATGAGACCTAGCACAGTACTAGGTTGAAAATAAATGGAGATTAAATAACAGATTAATAATACAGCATCTCATAAAAATCAATTAATCAAACAAACACAATATTAAAAAAAAAACAAAACTAAAACCTCTCAATAATTGGCCTAGAAAAGTAATAGAACATCAAACATGACCACATTGAGCAAACTGATTTACTGTGATCCACTAATGGAAATGTATTTATCACAAGGTAGGTGAGGTACAAAAAGTTATAATTTTCTAGGACAACTGGATGGAGTCCCTAGGCTCAGCCACAGGTTATCCTTTCATGCTGCTGCAAGCCGTACACTTGACTTGTGGCTGTAGCAACACAGAGAATCTGGAGCCAAAAGTGCTGTTACAGTGCTTTCAGTCTTTAGGAAACTCTTTTTAAAATGTTAAGCATTGTTGAGAAAATCTAAGAGAACACTGTGTGACTCTTCAGTGTACCACATGGTGATGTAAACTGCATTGCTCTAAAGAGGGTCAAGGAAAATTACAATTATTCCAAGACTTAAATCTTGTGAAAAGTAGTTAGAAACCAAAAAATTATAGTGCTGAATATTTATGTCTAGGAAGAGATTTTACATGAAGTACTAAATGTATTTTAACAAATGTCACCCAACATATTTGATTGTGTAATTTTCTGAAAGAATTACCTAGTACAGGCATGTTTTATATATATCTTTGTTGATCCATGGACAGGACAAGCTACAGATAATTAAGGGTGAAATTGTATATGTATCATCTACAAAAAAAAAAAAAGAAATAAAAACCCACAGTCTTCAAACTTACCATTAAGACTCCTTTCATCTCATAGCTCACTAGCAAATTGAATTTATAAAGCACCTCTCACACAAAAAGTCAGAGAGCAAAGCACTAAAGCAAAACAAATACCAGTGATTAAGGAAAATTGAAAGCAGCAGTAAAAATATGTTTCTTTAGTCTACTTTTAAATACAGACTGGGAACTGCAAATAATTGGGAGTATATATAAGTGGTAATTTTTTTGTCTTCATGATTGTATGGTATTGAATACAAATGAGAAAAATCGTGGCTGCAAAACTCAGCAATCCTTACGAGATTATTTTAAACATTCACTTAATTAATTTAGTAATACATTTAAATTACTCAAATATTTTGTCATTTCTTAGACTGGCCAGTTTTGATGTGCTTCATGTTTACTTTTGGTGATTTGAAGAGAAATTATTCAAAATGGTCTTTCCTAACCTGAGGCAGTATCAAAGAAGGGAGGCAAATTTTCTGTAAGTTTCAGGTCTTCATAGCATTAGTGGACCATTTAAATATTCCAGAGAAAGTATTTTATTCTACATTGATCAATATTCAGATAATTTTCCAGGGGATTTGTGACTCTTCAATGGGATAAAACTGAACTGTTTAGAGGAGTCAGTGAAATAAAATACTTGGGCACCGATTTCATGGTGGATGGCTGTTGTCAATCATTGCTTCTTTTAGCATAGCCATTGGCCACTGAGGTACTTCAAAGAATACTCTGGTAGCCAAATATTTGGAGAAAGAAGAGGAAAAACAGAAACTTTAGAGTTCCTTTTTATCTGTGAATACATATTTTTTTCCAGCAGAGCTATTAAAGACAATAAAATATTGATTTGGGTAACTAGACATTAGGATTGAAGAAGTTGAGTTTTTAATTTAAAAATTTGGGGGACTGCTTTACTCTCTCTCCCAAGCTCTTCCTACTTCTCTTACTCTTTAACCTGTTTCATTCCCTTTCCCTCCTTTCCCATTCCCTCATTCTTTTGCCAACAACCCCCACCCACTCCCCGTCTTTTTATTTTTATTTTTTTGAGATAGGGTTTCACTCTGTCACCCAGGCTGGACTGGTGCAGGGTGTTCATAGCTCACTGTAATCTCAGCCTCCTGAGCTTAAGCTCCTCACTTTCTGAGTCTCAGTCTCTCAAGCACATGCAACTACAGGCTCACCCCGCCATGTCTGGCTAATTTAAAAAAAATTTTTTTTGGTAGAGATGGGGTTACTCAGGCTTGTCTCAAACCCCTGGCCTTGAGTGATCCTCCTTCCTAGGCCTCCCAGAGCCTAGGGATTCAGGTGTGTGCCTGGCCAACACCCTAATTTTAACAATTGTCCTGACTCATGTATCTTTCAAGCTTAAAAGAGAACATGCGCCCGGCGCAGTGGCTCACGCCTGTAATCCCGGCACTGTGGAGGCCAAGGCGGGCGGATTGCCTAAGCTCAGGGATTCGAGAACAGCCTGGACAACATGGTGAAACCCCATCTCTACTAAAATATAAAAAACTAGCCGGGCGTGGTGGTATGCGCCTGTAATCCCAGCTACTTGGGAAGCTGAGGCAGGAGAATTGCTTGAACCTGGGAGATGGAGGTTGCAGTGAGCTCAGATCACAAAGGAAAAGAAGGAAGTGCTTGTTGTTATTAGGGTGAGAGGGTAGCATTTGTTAAACTTGGCTAGAGCCAGTGCAAATAGAATTTGGGAAGGTCTGTGATTTTTTCAAAGCTATTTACAAGCTACTACTCCTCAGCATGTAACTCAAAGGACATTTTGAGTATTAATAAGATTATTTCATGAACTGCTTTGATTTTGTTCGCTGAAATGTACCTTATAAATTATGATTTTACGATTGAAGAATATAGGTAGATTTATATTTTTTCCTCTCTCTTTTCAGAATTATGTTGAATTTCTCAATCAGGTAGATTTCTAAATGTGATGATAATTGCTATAAAATTGTCAAAAAGTTCCAAAGCAGTCTGAAACACAGTAGTGGGTTCAATCAATGGTTAGTTTCATTTCTTTTCAAAGGCATCACTAGACTTTCCTTATGGCTCTGGAATTGTTCTCAAACTTTGATTGATCTTCTGAATCACCTGAAGTACTTGATATGGTAGGAATATTTGTGTCCCCTCAAATTTCATATGTTGAAATCGTAACTTGGTATTAGGTGTTATATACCTCCTGTAACAGTGGTATTAGGGAGCGGTGTATTTGGGAGGTGGGGCTTTTGATCATAGAGGTGGCGACTTTCTGAATGGGATTAGTTCCCTTGTAAAAGAGACCTCCTAGAGCTCCTTTGCCGTTTCCACTATGTGAAGACACAGTAAGAAGCCAGCAGTCTTCCAGCCAGGAAGGGAACACTCACCAGAACCCTGATCTCAGAATTCTGGCCTCCAGAGCTGTGAAAAATAAATTTCTATTGTTTATAAGCCAGCCAATCTATGCTGATTTGTTATTGCAGCCTGAATAGAGTAAGACAGTACTTGTTTAAAATATGCATTTCCCACCTGTCCTCCCAGGAAATTCTGATCCAGGAGGTTTGAGGTGGGACCTGGGAAACATTTTCAACAAGGCTCTCAAGTGATAATTAAAATCAGCAACACTGCGTTAGAACAGTGGTTCTCAACTCTACTTGGGCAGCTTAAAAAAAATCCTGGTCCCTGGGTCCTGCCTCTAACCAATGTAGTCAGAATCTTTGGTGGCAGGACCCAGGCATTTGTACTTTTTAAAAAAGAATCCTCAGGTGGCTTTAATGTGCACCTAGGATTAACAATCATTGTTCTCAGTGTTCTTGTGAATATTAAAATAGATTCTGGAAAAATGCTGTGGGATCATATATTTTTACCTCTAGTGCTTCTCTAAGATAAAATATATTTAATTTGAGGAAGTGTTAAAATCAGAATATTTCAGTTTGAGACAGATACCACGTAGAGTCAATTTGAGTACCAGATAGTCAACATTTCTGGGGTGAAATAAGTCAGTCTCCAGACTTTTTTCAAGAACTTTACCAATATTCTACTTGGGCTTTTAATCATGTATATAATTCACCCTAGTAACCCCTTAGCAACAGACTGTGATATGCAGATAGGATGCAAATTATCAGGTGAAGAAAGTAGAGAAATGCAGAAGCAAGATTTGAGGTTAATTGTGGTAGAATTTAAAATTGTGGCCAGGAACAGACTTCATTATTCTCCTTCTTTTTGCTTCCAGAAAAGAATCTGCACAGGTGTATTTACCTAGGTGATCTCCAGTCTGGCTATTCTTAATTGGCCATCTCAGCTTTTGGAATATGTGGAAAGCCAGGTTCTGATCTGGATAATGGCACAAGGATGTTGGCAGATCATTATGTCTCTTGATTTCAGGGAGTTTAGCTTTATTTTTGCAGTGAGGTGCATTCGTTGAGGAAGATCCAGTACCAGATGGTAATGTTGGCTAGGAGTGGTTTTCTCACCTACATTTGGCAGCTTTACTCGGAAGTGGTGTTTTCAGTGCCTGAGACTTCCAGTCTATGCTACTTAACATGCTCACTGGGAAGCTTTAGGTGGTACAGAAGCAATGACACATCTCATTAAAGGTCCTGTAACTATGAACATCTGACATCTGTGCTGCAAATAGAACTGAATGCAGCCTTCAAGTAGTTACAGATTCAAGGGGTATGTTGTTTTCTAAAGGCACGGCTGAAATTCATTATATTTACCAGGCTAATATCTAGAGGCATTGACTGGAAGACATAGATTATGCATTAATAAACTGCTCCTTTCCAAGATGACCTCCTCCTAAATGGGTCCCCTCTTTCCTAGCATTTAGACAGTGGTTTCAGCTGATGGCTTATCCATGATTTAGCAATAATCATAACAATAGTGATCATAATTTGAATACCTATAATATGCTAGGGTACTTTATGTCTAAGTGATACAATAGCTTTCCAAGATATTCCCACTTGGTGGATGAGGAGCCTGGGGCTCTGAGGAATTAAGGAACTTGCCAAAGACCACAAAACTCCTAAGTGATAGAGCCAGGATTCTGCCAGCTGTCTGGTTGCCCAGTGGAGTCTCTGTCCATCTTGTCACCAGCCCCTGCACTGTGTACAGGAATGGAATCAGCATTCGTTGCTATAAACTACAGTAAGGTAAGTGAACATTCATAAAAGTTGGCCTGTAGTTTAGTATTTAAACTGGAAAAATAAAAAAAGGTAAAACAACCAGATTCAACCTTCAAGGAGCTTATCATCCAGTTCTTTTATCACATTAAAGAATAACACCCTGATTCTTTATACACATTTCTGGATGCTTTAACTTTAAATTTTTAAAATACTGGGCTATTTAGTGAAATTGGAAAATAATTTTTAAAAATCTAAATGTGCTCATCCTCAATTTGGCCTGGTTCCTTACAGCTGCAGAAATTCATTTTCTCCCCATTCCCCATCCCCCTTCCTGAAGCCCTAAAGCACGGACCCAGTGGGAGTCCCCTCTGTTTCCCAAAGGAAATATTTCATTCATATAATGTCTCCTTTGTAATCAACACTGAGAAATGTCACTTTGATTAAACACAACTCTGAATGACTAAGACCACAGTACAATAAATTCTCCAGAGCTATCTTTCAGAACAACTGATTGCTCTCCAGTCTTAATCCTCTAGAGTCTTATTTAATCAAAATGATGTTGCTAATTAAGGATTAAAACCTCCGAATAGAATAAAAAAGAAGGATTTTTCTTTCTCCTTTGGGCAGGTCAAGGAGGCAGAATTTGCTGCAAGGAAGTAGAGAGTCCCTTCTACCTTTAGTAAGACTGCATTGTTCTCTGACATTAGGACTTAATCCAAAATAGGGCTGAGTGCTTTATAATATTAATATCATTAGAGAAAGAAAAAAGGGGAGCAAGAGAAAGAAAAAGAAAGAGAAAAGAAGAACGGCCTCGGAGAGCTACATATGCCTATACATATACATATAGACACTATTTACTCTAAAAATGGACAATGTAGCTCACATCTGTTTGACATCCACTGATAGATAACAACAATAACAAAGAAGTTTTATACTAAATGCTTAACTACCCTCCCTTAAGATCCACATATTAATTTTTTTTCTTGAATTTGTATTTGGTAATATAAATTGTTTCCTTAAAAAACACAAAAACTGACGAACTCCATAAGAACTCATTGGGAGAGGCAAAGATTCACAGGAAGGCTGTTTGATTTTCATGGAATATAAACTCTTTTAGGTGTTGGGAGCGAACTGGGTGAGAAACAGAGATGCTGGGTGATGTTTTAACAAATTGTTAAATACTTCTTTCATCTTTGCATCTTCTCTCTGCATTGGCCTAGAAATTTATAATTTCTCCCAAATTAGTCTACTACAATACAGACATGCTAACAGCTACCTTTTTTTGATCACTTACTATGTGCCAAGTTCTTTGCCAGCAGTACACATGGTGTTACCTCTAATAAAACTGGAGAAGAGGTATTATCCCCCTTCAGAAATGAATAAACTGAAGTAGAGAATACATGACTAGGTCAAGGTCAGTCAGCTTGTGTTAAGCAGAGTCCAGACTTCCACCCAGGTCTCTGGTTCCAAAGCCACCTTCTATTCTGCAGGACAAGGCACTTCAAATCTTTTTACCTGGAGGATAAATGTATCCGTGTGTGTTGGGAAGGTGCTGGTAAGCTGTACTGGTCTGCATGAGATTTAGAAGCTCCTGTGATTACTGACTGAATCATCATCACAGATTCATTCCATCGTCACTTAGCCCAATTCATCACAAAGACTGAACAACTACTACCCAAATGGAATCAGAAAGTAAACAGTGAGGACGGTCATAAGCCTCTTTTGTCTCCTAGCCAGTGCTACTTACCAGTTAAAAAAAGACATTGTTTTTTGTGATCCATACTCCTGAAGGCCAAAAGCACCCAGTGGACACACGATGGCTCTTATGCCTCCAATGCCAAGGCAAATGGTCAACAGTGCTACGTAAAACAGCCTGTGCTGCTCTGTTTTTGGTATGTTGTTAACTGCATGGTAAGTGCCCAGATAGAAATCTTCCAAGGGAAAAGCCACCACAGATAACAAAGCAGTGCCTGTAAGTGGAGAAAAAAGAGAATAAATGTAACATAGAACCATTGGATCACCAAATCACATAATAAACAGGGTTTTTCCTCTGACAGTGGCATCATTTTGTGATTGTCTTATCCAAACGTTTATGCTAGTCATTGCAATTTCAGGGATAGCCTGATGTTTTCTAATTGTAAGAATTTCCTTCAATATGTGTCTTAACTAATCCAGAGTTTTAGGTTATTTTTCTTCCTCAAGCTTGAACTGTATTTTCTCCCAGAATGTATAAGCAAATCGTGTTTATTTTGCCAAAATTAAAATAACTCAGAAAAGCATTGTATACAAAATGAAGCTGTTAGTATTCCCACCCCCAGAGAAAACCACTGTTAATAAAGGTTATTTGTTCCTAATCAATCGAGTGACAGAAAACACCATGATCTCAGACATCTCGGAAGCCTATGACATAAAAGCTTTTAAGAAGAACATTATTATCGTTAAAGAGAACACAGCCTTTTTTCTCCTTGTAATGTCTTTCTTATTTATCTTATTTCTCACACAGCTGGATGGAACCTTCTTTGCCACATACAGGGGTGAGAAGGCTGGGGACAGAGGAGTGTGAGCTGGAAGGAGAGGGGACATAAAGTGACAAAATAAGGTTGAGTATCCTTCTCTCTTCCACCTTGCGGGGACCACATTTGATGTCTTTCCTTGTCTAATAAAAATTACGATACAATTCCATGCTTTTGCTAAGCTCTTTATATTTTACAAAGGATGCTCATGAACTATATGTTTCATCTTGAAAAAACTTTGTGATGTGAGTGGATAGATTTTGTTATTTATTTTTTTAAAGAAACAGGTTCAGTGAGGTTAAGTGGCTTGCCTAATGTTATAAAGTAACCCAGTTGTAATCTCCCTCTTCTTGGACCTCCTACCATCAAGTAGTCAAATACTTTTTTTTTTTTGGAAATAGCATTTCCCCCCCATCAGATTACAAAAGTAATACGTTCTTATTTCAGAAAATTTGAAAAATAGAGGAAAGCACTCAGAATAATACAAAAGGCCCATAATCTCATGACTCAGAGATCATCTTTACTTTTATAAAATAAAATATTTTATAAATATTTATATTTTACTTAAAAATATTTTACTTAAATATATATAAATATATTTTACTTAAATAAATTGAGATTACACTGTTGATTTTTTAATGTAACCAAATAATATGAACAATTTTTAAAATACCTTTATACTTTTCCAACATGATTTCTAGTGATGATGTGATATTCTAATCATAATGTATTTTAAAAGACCTTTTCAGTTATTTTAAATGAATACCATAAAATACCCTGACACATAATTTTTGTGCACATCTTTATTAGCCTAAGTTCTCAGTCAAAGGCATTCCTATTTTTATTGCTTCTTAATACCACTGGCAAATGTTCTTTAACAATGCAACAAGTTAATCTCCTACCATCATGGCATGAGAAGACCTTCATTCATGGTAGTTAGCATCATTAATTTTTTTGATGATTCGATTAGTGAAAAATGACTCCTCCGTCTTCGTTTTGCTCTTCATTTTATCAATTTGGCATTAGTGTTATTTGGTATAAATTTTTATAGAGTTATTTCATGTGGTTTGTTTTCTCAATTAGATTATAAATTCTTTATAGATAAAAATTTGGTCTAATGCTTCCATCTCCCCTACAGAGGCTTTCACAATGTAAAGAATATATGCACTGAAGAGCTATTTGGCAACAGATTCATTTACCGTGAGGTGAGCCCTTTAAATTATTGAGTTTGAAATGTTCCCTTTTAAGGTTAGCCGGATATGAAACTAACTTCTCTCTTTCTACCACTCACTCAGTCCTCTCTTCTGTAGGTGTGATGTGAGGTCTGGCTAGACAAAGGGATGTCCAAAGAGGATGGACAGGGCAACTATTTCATGCAGCAACTATTTACTTAGGAACAAGGCACTTTTAGTTTGAATGGTATATTTGTGTAATTTAGAAAGGCACTTTCCTTCTGTCTTTTGAGAAAATGTCATAATAGGCTGATTGTATTAAATCAAAACTTTATCTCTATCTGTTGTAAAATGGGGCAGCAAAAAGACAAATCTATGACATATATGAAGAAAAGTCTCCTCTGTGATGTGTGCAATTGTGTATCTCATCATCAGTATGCCCGCATTTAGTAGCTCTGTAGAAGCACCATGATGTGTCATACCCCCTGCTAGGTGGTGGGGGTCCACTGGCTCTTCTCTCCAGGAACTGCTGAGTCCATCAGAGAAGTCAGCCGTGCAGGTGGACTATTATGTTATAAAGTGATGGATGCAATCGTATAAGTATTATATGGGTGTGGTTGAACACAGAGAAGCTAGCAACAACGCTATTTGGTTCTTGAAACAATAGCAGGAATTTTCCAATCATGGATAAGGGATGGAAAGATAAGGGAAGGTGACAATTTCAGGAAGAGAGAAGAGCATGTATAAGATTAGAAAACTAGGGAAGGAGGCCAGGAGAAATTAGCAAGGTTGGGGTTGCATGTTGAATGAGAAATCTAGAGAGGTGAACTTGGTAAGGTTCTTGTATGCTAAATTAATAAATTTGGATTTGATTTTTTAGATAATAGAGCCAATAGAGAGATTTATTTGTTCAGGAAGTCAGTGTTGTTGGTAGAATGGAGTATGAACTGGAGACTGATTGACAACTGGCAGCCGAGTAAGTAGGCCATTGGAATGGTCAGAAAGAAGAAAGCTGCATTTTTTTCAGCCAGGGTTGTAGCAGTTCAGACGGGAGAGACTATTTTTATATAACCTCTAATATTTAGTGACTGGTTGGAATTTGATGGCAGCTGTAAGCAGAGGGCAACAAAGAAATAACTTTTAGTAAAAAAAAATGAATGGATGTAGAGTTGACTTAAGTCTTTTGTTTGCCAAATTCCAAACTTGGGATTTCCATCCTGTCTGATGACTAACCTCAGAAGCTAGACTGATAGAAATTACCATGTTAAACAAGAAGTCAGCAAATGCTACTGGTGTGGCCTGTTACCAAGGTACGCAGAGTAAATGAGTCTTGGATTTGCTTAAATGTCTTCTTATCAGAAAACTTTTTCGTGGTACCAACTGGCAGCCTCATCACTACTCATTCCATCCTGTCCCCATTCCCAGCTTCATTTTTCATCCTAACTCATTGCCACATGACATCACATCCATTTCCTCATTTATTTTCTCTCTCCCTGCACCAAAAAGTCAACTTTAGCAGGAACACATGACTTTCTTCTCTCTTGCATTTCCAGACCTGGAATAATGTCTGGTACAGAGTAGTCAATAAGAAATATCTGTTGAATGTTGAGTGATTATTTGTCATGCAGTGCCTTAGTTTTTATTCCACAGAACTTCAGCTGCGGGCTTTCCAGGTTTGACTTACACTCCAATGGATTCTCTGAATGGTAATTTACCACCTGCCTGAGATTGTGTGATATGTTGAGTACCCGATATCTATCCATCTCTTTCTCATCTGTCCTCCTACCAACACTCATTTCGGCTGCACCTCTCATTATTGGTGAACAGCATGCTATATTCCCAAGTTGCTCAGATCAGAAACTTGGAGCTAATTTTTGACCCCCATCACATTTGTACCTTTATTTAGTTGCCAAGTTTTTATAGCTTTTCACTTGTTCTCTCCTGAATTGGCACTTTATTGCTTAAACCATCATCCTGAGATGTTCTGATCTCTGTCTATTTAATCTCTCACTGTGGTTGACCATCCTGTATTGCAGAATAGCATTTCTCAAATGTTGTTTTCATGATATTTTCAGAGACTTCTTGTTGTTTAAGAAGAATCACTTGAACTTTTCAGTCTAAAATTCTAGTCTGTTCTTCAAATTGCTCTCTATTCCTTATTAAACTAACTTGATATTTTCCCAGCGTTTCTCGCAATCGATCCCAAACCTTTGCAGATACATATTAATATATATGTAAAGACGCACACTGTGGTGTCTAATGTACTCATTTTTAAAGCATATAATCATAATTAATAATATAGAAATCATACCATCATATGCAATCTTAATTGGTATATGACTAATTAAAAGACCACCTTTGGATAAAAACATTTCTCAATTATTTTACATGAACTTCAAAAACCTTTTTTTAGCACATTTCATCTTGGTTGTGAAGCAAATAAATTTCACATTTCTGAGGGAATTTGTCATGAATTTGGACTTGAGGTAAAAAGGTTTTGGGAAGGGAGGGCATTCTAAGGAGTAGGATATATATGTAAAGGAGTAATTACTGTAAAATATAAGTGCAATGATATAGGCATCAAAGCATTCTCTTAACACACACACACACACACACACACACACACACTTACTAGCATTCTTCAAATAGTACAGAGAATGAAATACATTGAAACCACATTCTTACTTCATTTATCACATTTTGTGCTAAGAGCAGAGTGAAAATAATATAAACTAAAAATTCTAACAAACATCTACTCAATTAAGTCACAAAACATTCCAGTCAGCAGAGGACACTCACCTAGAAAATGTAGAAACAAGCAAATATACACCAGTTTGTTTCTTCCTAAATAGACATCAGTGAGCCATCCAACAAACACAGGGGTAAGTATTGAAGTTCCAATAAAACACAAGTTTAAGATGGCTGCCTGGCAATTGTGATAGCCAAGCTTGATCGTGCAAAAGGGGATCATGTTGCAGACGACTTCAAAGAACGTGAACCTCTCACACAGCTCCACCAGAAGCAAGCAGATTCCAACCTGAATTTTTTTCACAGAGTATGAGGAACAGAAATCGCCAATATGTCTTACAGTTTTCTCCTTTTCAATGCTGTGATGTAAGCGTACTTTCTCATCAGTTATGATAAAGTCTGTAACAGACATGACTACCCTCCTTGAACACAACTTATATTAGTGATTTGAACTTCGTGATATTTTGAGCCCTATCCCTCCGATGAAAAAATAAGTAAGAAGGTTGCTTTGAATTTCACATCTCCACGCTAGAATTTCATAAGGTTTGTTTTTTGCACATGAACGTTTTTCATTTTGATGATCCAAGAGCACAGGAGAGGAGACATGAGTATTTAAACGTTCACGGTAGCTCAGTGTAGCCAAATCTGATTTGTTTGCTTAATTACTTAGCCGCTAAATTAGGATCGTCCTCCAAAATTATATTGAATTACATGAATCCAGTTGCAAACATGTGGAAACTCATCTGCCTCATACTGATAAAGGTTTAAATATTGAGGCAGAAGAAGCAGTTTTTCAGGAGAATTTGAGCACTGGATCAAGAAATAATTTGAGTCTAATAATTTCTGATACTTTAATTAAACAAGCCAGAACAGTACCAAGAGATAAAGCACAAAAGGAAATCTGTTTTGAGGGAGCACGATATCTTATCATTATTACATTTCTTGTTATTTTTGGTTGGAATTCTGATAAGAAACTTAATTAGGTAACAAAAGTGCTAGTACATTTAGGTAACAAGCAGAGTTTACAAGAAAGTAATTTAAGTGCACTAATGAAAGGAGAAAATATTAAACAAAACCCCGCTTCCTTTAAGTTGACCCCATGCTTGTAGAACAGCCTCTCAGAGGAAATCAGAATCAAAAGGTGCTATTTGACTCCTTTATTATTAATCAGTAGTCAGGGATACAGCAACCAGCCTACGCAGGCTTTGGGGAATATTGGATCTGGTATCACCCTGACCCTCCAACTGGGTGAATGAGTGTTAGCATTGTATTTTGGAAAGCAGGAGGGCCAATTAAGCTAAAAAAGCAGCAGTGAAGGAGAACACCTTAACATTTAGTGGTTTAGCTGCAAGGACATACAAAGACAAGGGACCAGAATTATTGGGTCAAAGTCATAATAATTCAACACTTGAGTATAGGAATATTATTTTCATGCTGGAGTCAAAACCTAAAGACCAAGAGGGACTTTTGACTCTGGTTCTCATCTTTTGGTTCTGAGAGACTGGGAGCAAAATACTCTGTTTTGACCCCTCCTAATAGCCTCATAGTAATGGTAGCTATTTGTCTCTGCTCAGCATTGCTACCTTGGTAACAATGCCCCAAATTTCCTTTGTGTGAATTGATCATGCAATTTATGATCAAAACTTGGACAAAACAGTTTTGTGCAGGTGAAAAGTGATGCTATTTATAGTTACTCCTAAAACAGTTATAAACTGGGACTGTCCAGGGCAACACTCTGACATGTGTTCACCTTCCTTTGGAGAATGACTCCTATCTATTACCTGAGATCGTGGTGGGACTGTTTATCAGGATATCCCTTTTCTTCTGGCCAAGGGGGTCAACACATGATCTAAGATAGTCCTTTTACTTTTCTCCTGTGGAATTTTAATCCTGAGCAGAATGACTCAAGAGTGGGCATGGTGGCAGCTGAGTTATTCAGATGGCAGTGTATTAGTCTGTTTTCACGCTGCTAATAAAGACATACCCAAGACTGGGTAATTATAAAGGAAAGAGGTTTAATGGACTCACTGTTCCACATGGCTGAGGTGGCCTCACAATCATGAGGGAAGGCAAAAGGCATATCTTACATGGCAGCAGGCAAGAGAGAAAAATCACAGCCAAGCAAAAAGGGAAACCGCTTATAAAACCATCAGCTCTTGTAAGACTTATTCACCACCATGCGAACAGTATGGGGGAAACTGCCTCCATGATTAAAATACCTCCCACCAGGCCCCTCCCACAATACTTGGGAATTATGGGAGTTACAATTCAAGATGAGACTTTGGTGGGGACACAGTCACATCATATCAGCAGTACCCAAAAAGGACTGCCCGTGAGGCCCTGATGGAGAACTCAGCACCTCCATGGTTCTTTTTCTTCTGGAAGCATGGTTACTTTTTCCTTCTGGAAGCATGGTTACTTTTTCCTTCTGTAGAAGGCTCAAAGGATTCCCATTAATTTTGGTTTGATTTAGTTAGGCCTATTTGGCTTCTGTGGCTTACAAAGAAGCCTAAATGATACTTTACTTTTTTGTTTACCCCTAGATGCAAGGGCAAGCTGTTCTCTAGCCACTGACTGATTTCTTTAGCGCCTGACAAAGTGCTCCTTCCTAAGCAGAGTAGCACTGCTGTTTCCCACGGCCTGATGATGATCCCATCTGAATTGTTTGGCTCCTCTCTGTCTACTGGCTCAAGATCAGGCTCCAGGTGGTGGTAACCTGTGGTCTGGGGACACTTGAGTCAGTAAGAGCAACAGCATTTGCCTTCTTTGGAGGGGATATTTGGTAAACCTCCAAGAGGGGCACCTACTCAGAAATAAAGTTTATTTTAATTATCTGTAAGGGGGAAAAATCTGACTTCAATAGGGACATAATAGTGCGCAAATAGGATATTCATTTAAGTGGGAGTTAGGAGAACTAAGTTATACTCCTGCCCCTTTATCACTTAAGGCAAATTTCTTCCTGTCTATGAGCCTGTTACATTAACTGCAAAATACAAACAGTAAAGTCTGTCTCAGAAGATCATTTCTGAGGCTTGGTATAAAAAAGGGCTTATGAAATGTCAAGAATTGCACATGGAAATGCCTTTGTTATTACTTGCTGCTATATTCCTGCATTTTCTAGCTACTCTAAGCAATGAGCCATAAAGAAATGTCATGGAACCACTTCCAAATTCCAGTTTGCACAAGAGACAGACGTTAGAAGGCCTGGATTATGCGGAATAGAGTTGAAGCAATGGGAAACCACCCCCTTTTTATTTGTCACATCCCTGCTAGTTCTCAGTACAAAGTTCAGAGTGAGCTCAAAGGACAAGTAGTAATTCCACTTGAGAATAATACTTGGCAGGGAATATTGAATGTCATCGTCTTTATCAATAAACTTGGGCCCTTGAGTAAGACTTATGCATACTTTAGTTTTATGCAACCCCCTCCCCCACTCCAACCCAGGCTTGTTCTCTGTCCCTGCTGCTTCTCTCTGGTATAAAGTAATATTTTTCTCCTTTACAGAGGTAATGTATGTAATGTAAATTGGATACAATTTGGAAAATATCTAAAAATAGAAGAAAAACCATGGAAGTTTTTGGAGCATTTTGTTGGATGTTTTCTCCCCATGGCTCGTTTTCTTTATTAGTAGATTTAAAATATTTAAATTGTATAATTGTGTATTATTGTACAATACATTTTCTACCCCATTTGTAGGTACTGTTAAAAAGCATTTTAACATGCCATTATGAACTCTTTGTAAACATAGTTTTTTTATGGTTGTGTTAATGGAGACATAGTTTGCTTAACTATTCTTCCATCGTTGGTTAGTTATATTTGTTTCAGATCAGTTATAAGCCAGCCTTTGTCAAACATTTGACCATGAACCCACAGTTGAAAGAAAAAAAAAACCTTTATAAACAGTGCTGAAATGAATATTTGTGCATAAAGCTTTCCCCATTCCCTGATTATATCCCTAGGCTGATTTTTCCGAAGCAATATCACTGGCTAAAAGTATGAGAAAGTGTTTCAGTTTCTTGACATATAAAGCAAAATTACAATATAAACTTCAGAAATTTTTTAAAATTGGAAAGCCTATATTGTTTTTGGAAGGCAAAGACTATACTTATCACTAGAATCCTTCATTGGAAAGACAAAGTCACAAATGAAACAGAGGGAGTAATAATGTTGACCACACTTGTACGTGTTGGCAAATGCATCTTATTTAATAGAGAAAATGAGTCAGATGCTCATTTCATGAATTGATGACACCCATGTTTTTTTCTGAGGACCGAGAGCATGTGTAAATCAGATCTTGTGAGGATTGTTTAGGGAACACACTAGGAATGCAAACCCTGCTTCTAAGGAGGCTATTTTTAAATATTCAGGATTAGAAAGAATCTCTGTAAGCTACCTCCAATATGATGATAAGTTCTGAGAAAATGGTGGTGCCTTTTAAAATGTTTGTACAGTGGGTTGCTGCAATGCTTTTCCATTTGTGTATGTATTTTCAGAGTAACTTTTCATAGGTCTTCTAAACAGTAAGTATTTTTAAGGGAAGAGCTTTTCTAGCTCAATAATTCTCTGTAAATGGTATACACAAAGGTCATTTGAAGATATTTATTCTTTTAGGCCTATCAATTTCATTTAATTCCATTGACTATGAGGTTTGGTACCTGGTTTGAAAGCATTGTCAAGAACATGAGGATTGGATTCCCTATAATTTAATTGTTAAAAATGGCACATCAAAGACTTGGAGTGAAATTTTTGCTTCATTGTTCAAGGTGTAAAGCAGAAATGAAAAGATAACATATTGGGCTTTACTTTTTGCTTTGTAAAAATAGACATTCTCTGTGTAAACCTCTACTCTTCCATTATAAAGAGGCTCTGGCAGTTGTATGATATCTATACCTTGATGCTTCTGTCCAGTGTGAAAGAGAATTACTTTAGCCCTGATATGGTTTGGCTCTTTGTTCCCAAACAAATTTTATGTTGAATTGTAATCCCCAGTGCTTGGGAAGGGACCTGCTGGGAGGTGATTGGATCAAGGAGGTGGTTTCCCCGTGCCTTTCTTGTGACAGTGTGTGAGTTCCTATGAGATCTGATGCTTTAAAAGTGTGTGGCACTTCCCCCTTCTCTCTCTCTCTCTCTCTCTCCTCCTCTGTGATGGGAAGATGTGCTTGCTTCCCCTTCACGTTCTGCCATGATTGTAAGTTTCCTGAGGCCTCCCACTCATGCTTCCTGTTAAGCCTGCAGACCTGTGGGTCAATTAAATCTCTTTTCTCCATAAATTACCCGGTCTCAGGTAGTTTTTTGTAGCAGTGTGAAAATGGACTAATGCAAGCCCCTAGCAGAAAATAACTCATATAGTCCCAAGAATATATAAGATATTCAATTCTTCTCTAATATACTGTGTTTTTTCCTTTTTCTTGGGATAACTAAGAATGAAGGGTATTTTTCTCCTGTTTTTCCCTCCACATTATGCAATGACCATTACAAACCTTGCTATTTTGTTGAATTCTACATGCAAGATAAATCAGTATAAAGTGAGTAAAGTGGGAATGAGTCATTACATGGACACCATAATGGTTAATTTTATGTATCAACTCGGCTGGGCAATAGGCCCCAGGTATTTGATCAAATATTATTCTGGATGATTCTGTGTGTTTTTGGATGAAATTTGCATTTAAGTGAGTGGACTTTGAGTAAAGTAGATTACCTCATCTAATTGATTGAAGGCCGGAATAGAACAAGAGGCTGAGGCTGACCATACCCCGGCTTTCAGCAAGAGGGAGTTATCTAGCAGACTGCGAACTTCCTTTGCAACATCGGTTCTACCTGGTTTCCTAGCAGACTGCCTTTGGACTCAACTGCCATTCTTCCCTGAATCTCCATGCTATCACACTCACGTCAGATTTTGGACTTGCCAAGCCTCCACAATCACATGAGCCAATTCCTTAAAATCCATTGATATATACGTACAAGCATATTCTATTGGTTGTTTCTCTGGAGAACACGAATATTGACACTGTTCATACCATCCCTATTGTTCATTCTGTTCATTCTTTCTTTTTTTCCCCTATTTGATCATAAAGGAAAAAGAAGGATTTAGATACAACACCGGTAGCTTTCATATTGATGTGTGGAACTGAACCTCTTCTTGAGTTTTTGGTAGATGGGTACACACTTCCATCTAGCTTTCTAATTGAAAATTCAAACTCATCATGTTCCAAGCTTAACTCATCTTCTTCTTGCCAGATTCTACTCCTCTTTTTCCTTCTCTTAATGGTTCATGGCATCACCACTTATCCACATATTCAAGGTAAAAACACTGAGATGTCCTAGGCTCTTTCTTCACTTCTTTACCTATTATATTTACCTTTTTCAGGAAAATATTTATTGGGTCCCTAACATGTGCTAGGCTATTTTATACTTGGTGGTGGTGGGGAGGGGCAGTGCTGTCAATTCAACATTCTTAATATTTTACAAATCCATCCTTTATCTTTGCCTTCTACTCTGCTGTAGTTTGAGTCCTGTAGCATGTCTCCTTTGCACTGCTGCCTCAGGCATTGCTTCCGTCTCTCTCGTACCTTAGTCACTTGTACATCATTTTCATCAGTTTGCCCTAGCTGCCTACTTCTTGTCCCTCTGACTTGCCTGATTTTTGCCATATGTTATATTGTTTTCTTTTTTTTTGACTTATTTCCTATTATTTTCTTAATAGTGTTATTTAAAATGGCTTACTTTGAAAAATCAAGTAATTTTATTTAACAAGGAAACTTTTATTTTCAACTTTTATTTTAGATGCAGGGGACAATCTACAACTTTGCTATCTGGCCATATTGCATGATGCTGAGGTTTGCGGTACAAATGAGCCCATCACCCTGGCAGTGAGCTTAGTACCCAATAGTTTTTCAATACTTGCCTTCTCCCTCCCACTCCCCAGTAGTCCCCAGTTTCTATCATTGCTATCTTTATATCCATGAGTACCTAGTGTTTAGCTCCCACTTACAAGTGAGAACACACAGTATATGGTTTTCTGTTTCTGTGTTAATTTGCTTGAGATAATGGCCCCTAGCTATATCCATGTTATTGCAAAGGACATGCTCTCATTCTTCCCCCCTCTCTCCCCAGACGGAGTCTTACTCTGTCACCGGGGCTGGAATGCAGTGGTGCGATCTCGGCTCACTGCAACCTCAGCCTCCTGGGCTCAAGTAGTTCTCCTGCCTCAGCCTCCCTAGTAGCTTGGATTATAGGCATGTGCCACTATGCCTGGCTAATTTTTGTATTTTTAGTAGAGACAGGGTTTCACCATGTTGGCCAGGCTGGTCTCAAACTCCTGACCTCAAGTGATCCACCTGCCTCAGCCTCCCAAGCTCTCATTCTTTATCGTGTTTTCATAGTATTCCATGGTATATATGTACCACATTTTCTTTATTCACTCTACTATTGATGGGCACCTAGATTGATTCCATGTCTTTGCTATTGTGGATAGTGTTGCAATGAACATGTGAGGGCATGTGTCTTTTTGGTAGAAAGATTTGGTTTCTTTTGGATATATGCCCGGTAATGGGATTGCTGGATTGAATAGTAGTTCTAAGTTCTTTGAAGAATCTCCAAACCACTCTCCACAATGGCTGAATGAATTTACATTCCCACCAGCAGTGTATAAGCATTACCTTTTCTCCACAGCTTCATCAGCATCTGTTGTTTTTTTGACGTTTTAATAATAGCCATTCTGACTCGTGTGAGATATCTCATTGTGGTTTTGATTTACATTTGTCTGACGATTAGTGATGAGCATTTTTAATTTTTGGGGGGGGGGCTACTTGTATGTTTTCTTTCGAGAAGTATCTGTTCATGTCTTTTTGCCTACCTGGCCATATTGGCCCATCTTTAATGGGGTGGTTTGTTTTCTGCTTGTTCTGTTGCTTAAGTTCCTTATAGATTCTGGATACTAGACCTTTGTCAGATGTGTAGTTTGAGAATATTTTCTCCTATTGTGTAGGTTGTCTGTTTACAGTTTATTTTGCTGTGCAGACGCTCTTTGGTTTAATTGGGTCCCAATTGTCAATTTTTATTTTTGTTGCAATTGCTTTTGAGCACTTAGTCATAAATTATTTCCCAAGGCTGATGCCTAGAATAGTGTTTCCTAGGTTTTCTTCCAAGATTCTTATAGTTTGAGGTCTTAAATTTAAATCTTTAATCCATCTTGAGTTAATTTTTAATATAGTGAATTATAGGGGTCTAGTTTCATTCTTCTTCATATGGCCAGCCAGTTATCCCAGCACCATTTGTTGAATAGGGTGTTGTTTCCCAATTGCTTAATTTTGTTGACTTCATTGGACATCAACAAAGGTGAATGTAGGTGTGTAGCTTCATTTCTGGGCTCTCTATTCTGTTCCATTGGTCTATATATCTGTTTTTATACTAACACCATGATATAAAAACCAGTGCCATGCTGTTTTTGTTACTACAGGCTTATAGTATAGTTTGAAGTCAGGTAATGTGGTGCCTCCAGCTTTGTTCTTTTTGCTTAGGATTGCTTTGGATATTTGGTCTCTTTTTTGGTTCAATGTGAATTTTAGAATAGTTTTTTTTTTTTTTATGTCTGTGAAAAATGATGCTGATAGTTTGATAGGAATAGCATTGAATCTGTAGATTGCTTTGGGCAGTATGGCTATTTTAACAATATTGATTCTTTCAAACCATGAACATAGAATGATTTTTCATTTGTTTCTGTCATCTGTGATGCCTTTTAGCAGTGTTTTATAGTTCTACTTGTAGAGATCTTTCACCTCCTTAACAAGGAAACTTTAAGTTACTACCATAAATGAAATTACTTGTCATAAATGGAAGGTAACGATAAAGATAAAAATACTACTTAAAAATAATTATTAACATTTACTATTTTTCTTTGGCCAGGCTGTTCTAAGAATGAATTCATTTATCTTTGAAACTATCTTATGAGGAAGATACCATTTTTATGAGCCTCATCTTACCATTATGGAAACTGAGGCACAGAATAGGAATAACTTATTCAAGATCCATTACAAGTAGTAGAGCAAGGACTTAAATTTAAGTGGCCTGATGCCACCACCTCCACTCAACATATGCTTTTTCCTTTATATAATAAAAAAATTGAAAGTACATAAACAACCACCTTTTTTTATAGCAGGATTCTACATTATCTAATGCCCAAACCACATATCACTTAAAATCATTTCAATTTTCAAGATATTGGGAAACACTTTTCTATTTAATCCTCACTAAACCTCCAGAGATTTTTTTGTTTAATCTAAACTTGTTCAATATGCTCCCTTGCTTAAAGTCCGTAAATAATCCCTTTAAACTATGAGATCAAGTTAGAAATTCTTTGCTGGCACAAAAGGCCCTTTATGATCAAGTTCCTGCCTTGTGATAAGAGTCTTCCCTTGCTGTTCTGCCATGGAGCTGGATAACATGCTCACAGTCCCAGGACTATGCCATGTTCTTTCACCTTGTCTTGCTTTTTCACATGCTATTTCTCGTTCTTGGGACACTTTCATTTTCCATTCACTTTGGGAACTTCTCTTCATTCTTTAAACTTCAGCATAAATATCATGTCTCAGTAAATGTTTATTTGATTCTCAAAGATAGGCTCTCTGGGCTCTTAAAACACTGCTTCTATTTCTCTCTTCTAATACATATGTATTATATTAATTAGTTTGAATGCCCCTTTTCTTGCTTACCATGAGTTTTTTTGATAACAGAGGGCAGATTCATATTTGTCTTTATAAGCCTAGCACAGTGCCTGGAATGTACTAGTTATTTCAGTGCATGTCCAGTGGCTTACATGGCTGTGCCATGTGACATACTCAGACATAAATTACTTTCATTCAGACAAAGTTCTACAAGAAGTACTGCTTACTATATTTTCCTCCCAATTGGCTACTAGGGTCTTGACTCTTAATAACTGGGTAAAATCTACTTGCTACCTATGTATTAAAACATTTTGAGTGAATGAATGCCTGGTTGATTTTCTGAAGAATGAATGAATGAATAGTGTAGGTTTAGACATTGTCAGGATGTTATGAATGAAGTAAAAGCATTACTATGCAGCAAGTAGACTGTATCTGACTACTAAAAAATATTTATTGAGCACCTAATAGAAGCCAAGCACCAAAATGCTATGATGACAAAATACCTATCTTGGTTTTATGGATCTTACAATCTAGTGAGGGGTACCAACAATTAGCAAGAACTACAGTCCAGTGAGCTATATGCTATGAAGAAGGAAGAAGGAAATGTCACGGAGGCATATAGCAAGGCTTGCATCTCAACCTGAGAAAGTCCACATAAACCTTTCCATGGAAATAATACCTGTGCTTGAGATCTAAAGGAGGAATAGAATTCAGCTGGGGGAAGATATATAAGGCTAGGATTGTTATTAACAGAGGGTATGCCCTCTGTGATAATGAGCTTGTTACTGTTTAAGGACCTGGAAAAAAAGCTTTTTATGATTTAAGGCAGGAGCGGATTTGGAAGTCCTGGGTCAGGGACCTGGAGGAGTTGGGGGAGAAATGAGACTGAAGAGCAAGAAAATCCAGATCATACATAGCTTTATAAGATGGAATTTTAACTCATTCTCGAAGTCATTCCTGGACCTGTCTACATAGAGTGAATTTCTACAATAAAGCAAGGTATAAAGAGCTAAAGTCTTTGATGCAAAGCCATTTTGCCTGTTTGGGTCTGGGTGCCAATTAAGAGGTACTAGTGAGATTTGATAATTCTTAGCTATTTATTTTACTACTACCACCACGCTACTGCTGTCATCATCTAGGCAAAATGTACAGAAACAGAAGTACCAGGATTTGGCAGAAAATTTGATAGAATTTGATAGAAAAATCAAGGTAGAATTTTTTTTTTTTTTGAGACGGGGTCTCACTCTGTCGCCCAGGTTGGAGTGCAGTGGCCGGATCTCGGCTCACTGCAAGCTCCGCCTCCCGGGTTCACGCCATTCTCCTGCCTCAGCCTCCGGAGTAGCTGGGACTACAGGCGCCCGCCACCAAGCCCGGCTAATTTTTTTGTATTTATGGTAGAGACGGGGTTTCGCCGTGTTAGCCAGGATGGTCTCGATCTCCTGACCTCGTGATCTGCCCGCCTCGACCTCCCTGAGTACTGGGATTATAGGCGTGAGCCACCGCGCCCGGCCTCCAGGTAGAATCCTAATGACAGAAGGGAGAGCATCAGAAATGCTGTGCAGGTTTCTAGCGTAGGCGTCCTGGTGGACGGTGGTGCTATTCACGCAAGGGAACAGACCAGGACAAAGGAACAGGACTTTACCATTTGACATTTTGAGTTCGAGGCACCTGGGGCATATCCAATAGTTGATGAAGGAAGGGAATCAAATTCATTTTTTCTCTCTCTCTCTGTCTCTCTTTCTCTCTCTCTCTCTCTCCCCCCATCTCTTTTTTTCATAGGAAGTCACTTTTTCCTTTGAGTGGAGGTGAAACATATCCCCCACTGTGCAGAAAGAACACAATGACATTTTGTGTAACAATGTTAAACATTCCCAAGCCAAAAGCAGCTTAGAACATTACTATTTAATCACCCTCTCCTGAATACCATTTGGATGGATTTCATGAAAATTTATTGGGGCACTGTGCTATTCCTTTGTGAAGTACCTAGGAAAGAATATAGAATGCTAAACATAAACTGTAGAATAGCGATGAATTGGAGAAAAAATTAAAGTTTTTATTAAAATAGGAAAATGGACAGGTTTTAGTTGTTTTGAAATTCATTGCAAAATACTTATCAAAATTTAATTTTAATTTCTACACTTGTTCTTAGCCCAAAGGCCGAGAAGCTATTGAATTAAACTAAATTAAATTTAAATTTAAAATCAAATTTCATTTATTTGAGTGTCTTTTTTATTTCTTGGAGTGAACTAAAGAATTTGGCTACTATTTTAATGCAAGATTATATTTTCATTATAAGTAAAACATAAGCATATGGATCACGTACTGTTAGTCAATGTCAAGATAAAACTAATTCTTTGTCATTCATCTGAGATTTGAGTTTTGACTGCAAAAACTTTAGGGAAGATGTGGAGGAGGAAATTAAATTGTCAATGAATGTTAAGGCCCCCACTTTTCAGCCTATCATTTGCTTAGAATATGAGTTAGTAGACATGTTTTGAGGAAATGGCTACCTTACAGAAGGCATCCTACCGTGGAAGGGCAGGATTGGTGAGGTGGATAAAGAGTTAGGATGGTGATCTCTGATTTTTACAGTTCATCATTTTAGACCAATTCTCCCCTAATTTCAAACTTATACAACATTAGACTTGAAAGAGGGCATTTTGGCCAAGTCTTTTATGTTACATTGTTATACAGCTGAAGATCTGAGAGGTAAATTAGCTAACTTAACTAATTAATAGCTTGTCCTGCAATAAAATTCATGCCCCTTGGCGGCTAATCCCATTTTTTTCTTCAACATTGTAATTGGATAAAAATCTGTCCTAGAGCTTTGAAGTTTTGAGTATCTTAAAAATTAGAAATTGACTTGGACCGATAGAGTGTATGCCTAATCAAATCCATAATACTATAGAAATGATTTTAGACTTAGTTCTTCCACTATCTACACAAATTTGCACAATTAACTTCTTAGGACCTCAGTTTCTTACACAGTGACTAAGGGCTTTGGATTAAATGATATTTAAAACACTTTCTAGTTCTCTGAGTCTAAGTTCCCTTTCTAAAGACCCTGGAAATTTACAAGAAATAAATCTTTTTCACAGTAGTAATAGAATCATCTTCCTATAAATTTTACTTTTCATTATATGTAAACTATGCACAGGGCATAAGCAAGATTTAACCATTTTGAAATATGCAATTACCATGGTTATGGCTAGATTTCTATCTTCATAGTACCCTCCCTGTGGATCCAGTTTGAGAGATGGACACAGAGGAAAGCAAAGGAAGAGCTACTCCATCTTTCTCTCTTCCTGCACCCCATAGTTCAAAAATTATCCCTGGTGTTTCAAAATGTATACAGAAGAAAACAAAACAGAACATTTAAAATTATATAGTTATAAATAGCTCTTTGGTTCTGGTTTCATTGTTTCTTCAAACTCTGCACATTTTATTCTGGGGACTTTATTCACACACATGTAATTACCTGAGCTAAGCAATTTTTCATACTTTTCAAGGCTCTTGCATTATTGCACCTGTACGACGACGGCTTTATAATTCAGTAGTAATTGAACAGCAATTATTTTCTGTGATGCATGTACATTTTTATATCAGATTGTTGGCAGATATTCTTTATGATGTCGTTTTCACTAATGAGGAAATTAGAGTAAGTTATCTCATAGAGTGAGATGTCTTTTTCTGACTCATTTCCCAGCTCTTGACATGGATTTTAGAAAACTTTGTGTATTGTAAAACAGCATCTATGAATGGGAACAATGTTGGCTCTGGATCTATGGGGGCCAGGAAGAGTGGTGAACCATTTTATAGGTCTAGTAAGGTCCTGTCTGTTCCATCCATATGATGGACTCTGACAGCAAATTTACATATGCATGAATGCAAATATTTAGATTGTAAAATTCTAAGAGAACAAAGACTAAGCTTTGTACCACTTTTAAGCTTTTCATCATGCTCACTCAGCCCAGTCTAGGTCCTCAGAAGGCAGAGACTGTCTTAATAGTTTGGCATAGGACAAGAGAGCAAAGGGCTACCATGGTTATCCAATAAACTCAGGCACCAAATCATTTTGATGGAAACCATTTGTAGCCAACAAAATTCAACATATTTGGGGCACCTGCTGTGTCAGACACTCTGCTCAATGGTTTGGTTTCTAAGGCGAATAAGGCCTGATTAACTTGCATTCTATTTAAGTAAGTATGTTATATGTTTTAGATATGCCATATGTATACATATAAGTATGACGAGATTACTTCATTCATTCGGGAAATATTTATTTTACACCTGCTCTATGCTAAAAAATGTACTAAATAGGGGGTCCCAAAGAAAAAGACATGGATTTTGCCTTCAAGGAATTCATAGTCTTAGGGTTGAAAGAGAAATAAGTACATATAAATACAATTAGAAAATAGTGAAAATTGTTCTCAGAGAGGAATGCATGGGCACTGTGGGATAGTGAATGAGGTGCACCTTCATGAGACTATATGATAAAAACTTTCTGGAGGAATTGGGGTCTGCATGAAATCTCAGTGAAGAACAAAGCGTTGTCTGGGACAGGAAGGTAAAGCACATTCCAGGAAGAGGGGAGAAAGGGCCAAAGGCAATGATATGTGAAAGCAAATAGAAATGGAGAACTGTAGATACTTTTAGCTAGTTCTAGAGCATAATGTGAAGAGGAGTGGTGAGAAATGATTTAGATGGGACAAAATTGTGGAGAGCCTTGCCGGTCATGATGAAGAGTTTAGATTTCATTCTCAGCTCAGTGGGAAGCCATTAAAAGTTTTCACCTGAGGATTAATGCGGTCAGAACTACATTCTAGAGAGCAAAGGGAACATTTTTCTAGCAGCAATGGGAAGAATGGACAGGAGGTCATAGTAACCAGGTAGTATGGAACTAATCTTAGTGATAAGTGATAGGAGCCTATTAGCAGGCATTATAACGGAGATAGGAAACAGGGTACAGATTAATGAGTCATTAAGGAGGGAAGATTTACAAAAATTTCTGACTGATTTAGTATCTGTGCTAGGGAAGGGAAAATCAGTCTTGATTCCCAGATTTCTGGCTGGAGAAATTTCACAGTGCCATTCCCTGAGACACAGACGAGTGAAGACGGTGGCTGGTAGGAGATTGGGTGGGGGGGGGGGGCGGTGAGGGAAAAAATGAACCAAGTGTTGTTATATTGCTTTGGGAAGTCTATGGGACACAGAGAAAGAGATGCCCAGACTGTTCATATCTGAAGTTGGGGAGACCAGCCTGGGCCAGAGATACAGATTAAATAGGAATCATCTGTTTACTGATGGTAGAGGGAGCCATAAGAGTGGTTGAGGTCACTCAAGGAGGGTGGGAAGAATAAGACAAGGGGAAAGCAAGGCTTCTTGGAGGATTTCAATATTTAGGACAGAAAAAGCATTGCTTATGTGGGAATGTAGGAAGAAATGAGAATGGCAGGAGTGGTATTGCCAGGTAGACTTAGGAAGAACTGAATAGTCAAACATGAAGTTGACAAGAATTAAAATGTACTTATTTGATATAATAATAACCAAGACATCGATGTCTTTGGTGAGGGATAAATTTCATTGGTATGTTCAGTACTACACTCAAGGTATTTTTAAAGTGCTCAGGAAGAGGGAGAAGTTGATTAATTCCCCTGAGATGAGGAGATAATCAGGTGATACTTGAGCTGGACATGAAGAAAGTGGGAATTTGTTATGTGGAAAAGGTAAAAAAGTGAATTCCACCCAGAAAAACTATCTGAGCCTAAGAAACGTGGTATATTTGGGTCAAAGTTTGGCTTGAAATAACCTGACCCCACCCCTTTCTCCAAGCCTCCAATTTTGCATGTGTACCCCATTGATCAAAGTTAAGTAGAAGGAAGTGGTAAGAGAGTTTCAGAAACAGTTTGCAGAGGACAGCCTCCCAGTTATAGATAGCAAAGTAGAGGAAAGGCTGGGAATAGAACTGAGAGAAAGTAATACTGGAAATAGAGAGAAAAAGGTGAACTCAACAAACATGTCACAGGTATCATTGTCTAAATATGCTAATTATGTGGATCGGGCTGGGAATACTGGACCCAGAGGGATGTATAGACACTGACTGCACATTCCCCCTGTCTCTGCCTCCTCTGCCATCCCACACTCATTTGGGTGAATAATGTTTCACTGGGATGGAGAATACAGAGGCAAAAGCAGGTTGGGGTTGGATATTTAGCTTGAATTTAGGCATGCTGGTTAAAGTTACTGAAAAAGATTCAGATCATGTTAAAAATACATCCTGGGGCAAAGAATGTGAGTGATAATAATGTTCATTTGGGAATGTATAATCATTACAGCCAATGAAATAAGTGAGGTCATCCAGGAAAAATGTGTATAGTAAGAAATGAAAGGCCACCAACAACAAACCTTGTGAGAGACCCCCACATTTTGGATTAGATATTTATAATATGTTTTCGTTACTTACCCTTCTAGATTCCGATGTCATTGTGGCCAAAGGTGTTCATAAGTAGCTAAAGGAAATGGAAAATCGAGTCTGTTCTAACATTGCTAGGTATTCTAATATTTCTTTTAAAAATGAAACTTCTGCTACTGAGAGAAAAAAAAGGTTTGCTTGTTTAATTCTTTATTTGCCGTATTTTTATTTTTCTTACATAAAAACCACAGTAATGATTTGAGTTGACACATGATTTCATCAACTCGTTTCCAGGTACCTCCTTCTTTGGGGCTTATGTACATGTAGTCATACCTGGTTAATGTACTTTAAAAAATATACTTTGGGCCTTACTTTGGCCACCTCTACTGAGAGAAATCATTGACTGTTTCCTGAATCTCTTTGTGCTCTGCCAACAGTCTCCATTTAGCACTGAGAGAGCACAGAGCATTTAGTTGTTGCATTCCCTTACATTTGCAATTCATTTTCTGTGTCAATTCATGTGGTTGATATTATAAAAATCATTTTAAACCTAGTTTAACTTTTCTTTTTTAACGTTTGGCTTATTCATAATTTTATGAGCTATAAATTTTATTGCATTGTGAATTGCTTTTCCCATCTGCAGATAATGCTGAGGAAGTCCTTGGAGGAATTGCTTAGGATGTGGTAAAAAGTGAAAAGAAAGGGACTTCTGCTGTGAATTGGTACATGTTAGGCCAAAATGTATCCTTGAGTAGAAAATAACCAAAGAGGAAAGATGTGGACTTTGTAAATCTGGTTTTATTTGAAGTATTCACTCTAGCTGAACAGGTACACTCTGTCCACAACATGCAAAATGAATCTAAAATTTAATACAATTGCATGCTTTACTGAAATAGCTCTAACCAATTCAAAGGAAGTCCTTCTCAGCTAAGGATTTTCTGTGGTGTGAATTATCCAGAGAAGCTGTCAATAAGAATTAAAATGTTGAGAAAATGCAAGATTATATTTTTCTTGTGAAATGCTGACTTTGTCTTGGTACAGATTAAGACTGGGGTTATTAAGGTCATGCCAAATATTTATTGATTGTTTCAGGATTCTTCATGCACATATTTTATCATTAAGACAAGGCAGAAACTAAGTACCAGAAATATTTATGAAAAAATTATACTGATTGGTTTCTTGTTGGGTTTATTTATATTGACAAAGTCTAAATGACTCAAAGGATATTGAAGAAGAAGTGTGATGAATTTTAGTTCCAAAGTTCTTCTGGTTCGTTGATTTGGTACAAATATAATTTTATTAAATCCCTTTCCATTCACTGACTATCCAAACTTGTTAAATTTATTATTTCTCACAATGCATAATTGTGCCCTTAAGGAGTTTGCAGAAATCCAATATGAGTCTTGGGAAGTAGAAGAGCCTAGATTTGAATGCTGTTCTGACTCATACCTCACTCTTTTTATTTTGCTGCCTTATAGACATAATCCTTCTTAATATGTACTTTCTATGTATTAAATTGGTGCAAAAGTAATTGTGGTTTTGCACAATTACTTTCACACTGACCTAACATATTCACACTAAGCGTTGTCTCACATTAGGTGTTTTCTCTGGCTCTTCCCTAGCTAGAATGCTTTTCTCCCAGATAGCCACATGTCCAGCTTCCTCACCTCCATCATGACTTGCTCAGATAATATAGTCTCAATTAAGCTGACACTGAGCTTCCTTTTTAAAATTGTTTGCCACTTCCCTCCTCCACACTGTAGGATGACCAACTTGTCCTAGTTTGCCTGAGACTTTCCCAGTTTTAACACTGAAAGTCCCACATCCCAGGAAACCCCTCAGTCCAATATCCTTTACTCTGCCCAAGTTTTAACCTATCTTTCTAATCTATCTTTCTACACACACACATAAACACACACACACACACACACATACACACACACACACGTTTAATTGAATATTTTCCCATAGTAGGATTAAGTTCTATAATGGCAGAAATTCTTGCTATTTTTTTTCCCAACAAAAGCATTTACAAGGGCCCCAAAATAGTGCTCAATGAATATTTGTTAAAGGAAAATATATATATATATATATATATATGTATGTATGTCAGGGCAGATTACTAACAATTAGAATAGAAAGGCCATGTTGACATTGTTCTATCTGTCCAAATAACTATCAAAATTATGTTTTGATTTTTATCATTTTCTTAATTCATATTTACAGGTAAACTCTGATTGAGTCAGAGATTCCAAATAGCAGAAAATGTAATGCCTTATATACTAGTGGTTTGAACTGAAAATTGAGATTTATATAATGAAGATGCTCATTCATATCAGAATTGTGCTTCAGGATGATCAGATGAAACAGAAACTTTCAGTTGTGCCTCATTATTTAGAAGACACTGATAGAAAAATGAAGAGAAGTAAATGATGGGCCTAAAAGAGCATTATAGAACAGGCTTGGAAACTGACTTTAAAGTAGGTATGGTACAGTTCAGTACTAGCAGATTTAGATTGAAATTCAATCAACCAAAATGTACTCAGGCACTTTTATATATAGCATAGAGATATATGTTATCTAGTAAAAAATGAAAACTAGAAAACAAATATAGACCTGGATATGTTATTAGAAGGCATCTAATCAAGTACTCCAAGTAAAAATGAGGTCATTAGCCCAGGGAAATGACATAATTTACCAAGGATTACTCAGATCTCTCTCTTAGTGCCATCTTTATCACTGTTTCTTTGAGCTTCTTACATTCTGGGTCTATGACCAAGTGTTATTGTCTTTTGTTACCCTCTTCCCCTTTCTCTTTAAAATTCTGAGGTTTCAGATACTTGTCCTTCTCCCTCACCATCCTCCACATCCAATCATCAGGCTCTACCCATTTTATCTTTAAATATTTTTCACACTGCCTTCTCTTTTCTACCTTGGTGATCAGAAAATGATAGTTCCAGATGAAGGCCTCAGAAGCAGCTTCAAAAGCACAAGTTTTGGGCTGGACCTATCATCCCAGCATTTCGGGAGGCTGAGGTGGGCAGAGGCCAGGAGATCGAGACTACCTGGCCAACATGGTGAAACCCCAGCTCTACTAGAAATACAAAAATTAGCTGGGTGTAGCGGCACATGCCTATAATCCCAGCTACTTGGGAAGCTGAGGCAGGATAATCTCTTGAACCCGGGAGGCAGAGGTTGCAGTGAGCCGAGATCGCACCACTGCACTCCAGTCTGGCGACAAAGCAAGATTCCATTTGAAGCAAAAAAAAAAAAAAAAAAAAGCACAAGTTTCTCTCTGATCTTCTCCTGCCCTCCTGTCTCTATCCCTTCTTTGTCCCCTGAGGCCAGCCATAGAAACTAGAATCCCTCTTCCCAAGGTGGGCCATAGAAACCAGAATGCCTTTCCCCAAAACCAGCCATAAAACTTCAAAATATCACTCTAACTTCCCTCTTCTCCCCTCCCCACCTTTCTGTGCAAAAACTGGCCAAAAGGAAATTATCTGACAAGCTTTGTTTGACTATAGGTCTAAAACTCTCATTTCAGGATAGATTCCGCCCCATACCTAGAAGGGAGGAATGCACGCTCAGAGAGGCCACGAAGATTCCAGAAAGACAGGCCTGTTTCCCATCCACTCTATTGCATTAGGTCGTACTCTTTTTGTCCAGTCATATTTCTACATGACTGCTCATACTTGGTTGAATCTAAGCATAAAAATGGAAAATTTCCTTTGTATCTTTGGGTCTTCACTCTGAAGGTTCCTGTGTCACATACAACTGTGATCAAGTAAATGTGTATGTCTTTTCTCCTATTAATCAGTCTTTTGTCGGTTGATCTTCAGCGACCCTTCAAAGGGCAAAGGGGAAGTGTTCCCTTGTCCCTTCCTTACGCTACCCATACTGTTCCTCATTCAGGTCATCATTATTTCTTGCTATGATTATAATAAGAGATTCTCTACTGATCACCTTGTCTCCACTTTTGTGTCATCATAATCTCTTCTCTACTCAGCTGTCATTGTCTTCTATGAGCATCTCAGTCTCCAGAATAAAGCCCACACCCCTTGAGAAGGCTCATACTGCCCACCACAATCTGCCTCTGCCTGTTCCTCATCCTTCAATTTTCTTTCTACTTCATCCGCACTCAGTGACCCGTAGTTCTTAATATAACTCTGGTGTTCGTTTCTTTCTTTTAACTCCTGCTCTCTATGATTTCATAAATATTACCCTCTCTAGTCAGGCAAATTTTATTTTCATATTTCAAGATCTATTTCAGGGGTCTTGTTCTCCAGGAGGATGTCCTCACGTCTCAGTGGGTGGCAGGTAAGATGTTGTTCCTCCGTGTTGCCCTAACACTCTGTGCTTCATAATATTACAGTATAATTATCAATATACATCTCCTTTTCCTGCTTTCTCTTTCTGTTTTTCATACATGGACTGAGTCTTACTCCTCTTTGTACTGGCAGCATCTGGCAGAGTACTTGGTGATAGACACTTTGGTTGATTTCATATCTTAGCTATTGTGAATAGTGCTGCAATAAACATGGGAATGAAGATATCTCTCATACTGATTTCATT